>NW_025954289.1:0-125091 GCF_022376455.1 Epithele typhae
GGGACAGTTCAGTGCGCCCATACCCTTTCTATGGCGGGTGGATTGCAGCCGATGTCGGATGGGTGATCTGGGGGCGCCGCGCCAGGTGCGCACCAATGTAAATTCTGGTCAAGGTTGTGGGGGCGCTGGACGGAGGTGGAGGAGGGACGGGAAGGCATTGCGGGCTGGTAAACCATCTGGCAACGTCGAGCAGCCCGTCCGCGGAGCAAGCGTACAGCAATAACTGCGTATTTCCGCACCGCCGCTAGATGCAGCGAGATCCCCGCGCAGACGGCGCCAAAGCACGCAGGCGGAGCGGAGGGACGTGGGGGCGAACGCGGGGGCGCGCGCGACGCCGTAGCCGGCAAGGGTGGGTGCAACATCGCCGAGAGCGGTCGCCGTCGCCGAGCGCGGTCGCGGACGCTGGAACGCGATCTCCTTGACTGCGCCGGTCGAGCGTCGAGTAGGGGCCGGAGGAGGAAGTGTATCCTTTGAGCGACCGGTCCGCGAACCCGAGGTATGGACGAGTTTGCAGCAACGAGCGGTACCGCACGCGAGTGGTCGCTGCCGTGGATCGAGGCAAGTGTGGGCCGCACGCCAGTGGCCGACCTTCGCGAAGGGCGCATGAGATGTTCGCGATGCCGCGTGCGCGGCCGTAGCGAGGTCGCGCTCGTGTTCGGAGGTATAAACGACAACGTCACCCCGCTAGTGCGGCCGCATCAACTTCTTCCACCCGTTCAGAGTCGCGGCCGACGCTGGGCTGCTGGGAGTAGGTGTCCGGCCGAAGTCGTCGCATACAGAGCCACAGGTTCTGTCGGAGGTGTTGCTCCGCATACGGTGGCCCGATCTGAGGCTCTGTGGGATTGAGGGCTGCCGCGCTTGCCTCGGTTGACACCCGGCTTCGCACGAAGTTGACGCCCTCGTCGCGGCTGTCGCACACGCGCGCCCGAGCGCACAATGTCACTGCATCGGAGCTGCGCTGCCTGCAACTGACGAGATGCTCCTGCGCTCTTCTGCCAGAGAGGGCCGCCCAAGCATCGCGGTCGGCAAGAGGATGGCCCTCGATCTTGGGGACTCGTTAGCTCCGGCAAACCAAGCTGAAGATGCAGCACACACCTGAAGGCTTGATGGCTCACAGCGCAGGCCATGTTCCTCCCCGACTTCTTCCGCTCTTCGCGACCTTCGCTGACGCCTCTCCGCCAGCGGATGCGGCCACGGCGCCCTCGTTTGCCCTCGCTCAGTCGGTCGAACGGTCAGCTATCGGCTGTCGTCAGCGTGACGGGGATGCAGTCTCGCAGAGTAGAACGTACAGCGTGCAAGGGCCAGGAAATGTAGGGCGCTGACAAGGCGTAGGCAGTGCGAGCGCAGAGAGCGGATGCATAGTTGTGCTGTGCTCGTGCAAAATCCACTGCGCGTGCGTGTCCAAACTTGCGCGCGGCGCGACCTCCATGGTGTGTCTTGTGTCTGTGGAACACCGTCAGCACCGCCGCCACGACTACTGGAACCTCCCTGACACGGATCGTCCTTGCACGGGTATTCGGAACGAAACCCAGTCATCTCTGCGTCCCCACTGGAATTCGGACGCCAGACACCTGCCGCCCAATCCCCAGAACACGAATCCAGCACTGTCTGACCCCGTGGTTTGCCTGCGGTCGTGGATGCTTTCCCGCTACGGCACCACAGCAAAAGACATCGCGGCCGTGGGGAGATCGAAAGGGACGCAGGACGGGAGGCACGCACGGGAAGAAGACAAGAGCGAGGGCAGTGCGAAACGTACCTGGAGGCCCGATCTCATCCTCCGCTTGTGTGCGGCGATGTGCGTGCGGGCTTGCATCCGTCCGCAGGCGAGTGTGCAGAGGGGACGAGCTAGACCAGATAAAAAGTGGGCAGACAGAGTCGCAGAGGGTCGGCCGCCGGGGATGTTTTGCAGTTCCGGTCGGTGCGCGACCTGTGCTTCAACATCATGCTTGATCTGGAGGGCGTCGTCAGCGGGCGGTGTGGCGCGGCGCGCGGGGAGATCGCATGCTCGCGAGCGTTCCGTTCACCGAATTGACCGCGGGCCACGCGGGGCGTGGTACACAGTGGTCCCCGTCCCACTCGATCGAGCAGTGCGTCCCGCCTACGGGCGGCCGCGTCAGTCAGCGGGGCAGGCGCACGGAGGAGCGGGCGCGGACGCACTAATCGCCCGCGCGCCTGTGTCGAGCACGACGTCTTTGAGACGGGGCTTGCGCCCGAGCCGGTACGTACGCGATACGCTTGAGCCTTGATGCGTGCGTTCGCGGCGTTGCATGGGATAGCCACGCCCACAAGTCGTCGTCGGCTGGGTGTTCGATCTGGGACACGAGCTGCGTCGCGGTCTGGGTTTTGAGGGGCTGTGTTTCCTTTACCGTGGGTAGGTAAGTACCTGTGCGGGACGGTATCAGCGATAGGCGAGCGCATACAGCGGGAGAGGCGTACACGAGTGGCTCTACTGGTGTCTTGTTGAGGTCTGGCATCGTCGCCGTGACACGTCGGGAACTGCTCAGTGCACCGAACATCCTGTTCATACGGCGGGTCGATTGCAGCCGAGCTCGAGTCGATGGTTTGGGGGCGACGCACCAGGAATGCACCAGAGTAAACTCTGGCCATGGTTATGGGAGCGTTGCACATGGAGGAGGAGGAGGGACGAGAAGGCGAGAGTAGCGCTCGAGCCCTTGGCGCACTGCCTGCTGCTCAGCACGCCGGGGCTCTCGCGGCATGGATGACGCTGGACGAGGTCCACACGTCGCGTACAGGCTCAGGCTGCGCACGCGCACACGGCGGTTTGTCTTGCGTGTGCCGGGCCCGGACGATGCGCAGGAGGTCGACGTGTCCTGCATACGACTGCGACACCCCCTCGCGGACACGCGGCTGGCGGTGCTGGAACTCGTGGTGCGCAAGGAGTGGTGCGCGACGGGGGCGGCGCTCCGGGAGGCGTTCACGGAGGAGAGGTGCTGGGAGAGCGTCAGAGAGCTCTCACTCGAGCTGGAATTTGACGGGACGCTCGAGCGGGCGGCGTGCGCCGTCCTGGTGCATGGCTCTGGCTCTTGCCCTGGCGGGCCTGCTCCCCGTTGTCCCGCTGTGTGCGTATGCGTCGTAGAGAGTGCAGGGAATGTCCAATCGTAGGCTTGAGTGAGACTGTGATTAGGAGTGTGACGGGAAGTGTGCTGGCACCGACTGCGAGGAAGTAGGGCGCGCGTGCCCCGCGGAAGCGAACGAGCAGGTGTTCTATCGGGACGATGGCACGGGTGTACACTGTGTCTCGCGTTCTGCGAGAACGAATGGTCCCTCTCGAGCGCGAGCGTAGGCCAGCCATTCTCTGCTTGCACGGGATGTGAGTGTGGAATTGTGGTCTAGGAGCGTTGGGTACCTACCTCATATTCAACAGCCTGGCGCGTTGAGGGTTAGGTGCGGCCAAGGTACAGATGATTGAACGGCGACGGCGCCGTCTGGCGCGTTCTGTGCGAACACGGACGTGGTTGGGCGAAGGACGGAGTCAGTGGGGCACAGACGCTGTAGAACGATGGGGTGAGGACGGCGGGAGAGTCGGAGGGGGGAGTATTGGCTGGGAGAAGGCCTGGGAGGACGAGCGTCGAGAAGATAGATGGGCACGTACGAATATTAGGTGGCAGCAAGCAGGCTCTCATCTGCATCGTTGACCGCCCGCTCCGGGCCAGGTGACAACGACGGCCATTCGCCATTGGGGGTAGAGATACGCGTGTGGTTGGTTTGCACCCGCTAGCTGACGGGTTCTTGGGTGATATCTGGCGGCGGGGAGTGCTTCGAGGGTGTGGGGACGGTGGTCGGACGGCAGATCTGTGCGCGTTCGTTGCGAGAGTACAATGAAGGGTGGAGAGCGAAGGGTGGTCACACACGGACGTGACAGCCAATTGAGAGGCGTGCGGGAGCGGAGCGTCGATGGTCGATGGTCGACGGGTCGAATTAAGGCATCGGCGGGACGCTGGGGATGGCGGAACGTTGTCTCGATCGCTGTACGCCCTGGGACGCAACGGCGTGTAGGCGAGTGTGTTGGGCGAGGTCGTGACGCGTTGAGGGGCGGTACGCCGATGACGCGTTCTGCCGACTGCGGTGCGCCCTGCTCAAGCGCTCAAGTCCAAGGCTGGTCAGCAAGCGCCAAGCGCTGGGCGAAAGAGGCGTCACCGCAGGCGCTCGATTGCGTCATGCGAGCGAGGTGCACTCCGCGTCAAGCGAGTTCGCGCCTTCCTCGCCCTCTCGACCGCCCCGCCCTCTCTCAGCCCATCTCGTACTTGCAAGCGTCTGGGCGTCGAGAAGAACACCGAGTCCCGCCCTCTGCGTTCCAGCTCTCCGTGATCAAGGTCCGTGCCTCTTCCTTTGCACCCGACGATGTCTAACGTGAACCCGACAGGACACAGTAGCTGCACATTGGCACAGTTCGTCTACCTCCAGAACAAGCTATCACCAATGCGCTCAACGAGGTCCACGCGAGACGCGTCTTGCACCCGTCGGCCTGTGCACACGCTCTTCGTCTTCGCGGAAGTACAGCAGGGCAAGGTGCGGCACGGAGATGGATGTCTGTGGTACAAAGATCGGTGAGTCTGTCTCGCACTGGGTGGATCTACGACTACCTTCTCTGCGTCTTCCGTCCCTTTGGATCCGAGGTCATCCTCGCCAAGATCAATTCCTCGGATGAGGACGGTGTCCGACGTCCGTCTATTCCGCCTTGTTCTCGCGCCCCGAAGCTCTCGCGCGTAGTCACTGTCGAATTTTTGACGACATCTACGTCCCCCTTGTCTACCTCCCGGAACCCTGAGCCTTGTACGTGCTCCTCTCTCTGTCCTGTCTTCCCCGAAACCCATGCCGTCCCCCCAGCGACCCGAAAGACTGAGCACATTTCTGGCTGCCGGGATCGGAAACAACCTCGTCTCACGAGCTCCTCGAATCGCCCCTGACGGACCGGGTATACATCGACGCCGGCGATATCCTCCGGGCGCGGGCCGAGGCAGACGAGTTCCTTGACGATGAGCTCGGACCGCCGAAGACGCGTGAGGTTGTTCAGCAGGCTCGTGAGATGCGCCGTTCCCCGTATACCATCACCGTGAGTGCCTTCCCTGCTTCCCCCCGTCGGTGGAAAATTGCTTATGTCTTATTCTGATTCCAGGCCCGATGTCAGAACAGCGACTTGGGCAGTGGAGGAACGCTGGCGTCGAAACAACGGAGGATGGCTTCGGACATGTAATCAGACCGGACCGCGTACTTCTTGTTTGCTCGTATCCTTCGGAGACATGTTGTAACCCGTTCACTTCAACCAGGACCAGCATTTCTAACTCGAGAGGAAGCGGAGCTGGAGGATGAAATTTCGCATCTGATTGCCATCACAAGCTATTCTGTAGAATATGTTCTCTGTTCTCGCCATGTAGACGTACACGAAATAATAAAGCCCAGGACCAGTCACCCCACGTCCTCCCGTAGCCCTGCACATGCAACACCATCGCATGAAGACGCGCACGACGAAAATCTAAGGTGTGCGCGGTGTATCCGTGGGTGCTGCTGGCGAAGTGGCAGAAGCTACGTGGGCGCCACGGGCATTTCGTGTGGAGTGGCAGCGGCGTCCACCACGGGGGAATCCGCAGGGCTGTGAGACGGGGTCAGCGTCGGGAATCGCACGAATGAAGGACGGATACGAGCTTGGGTTCCGCAGCTTGGTCGTTCTGTTTATCTGATTGAGGACCTGCGGCGGAAGACGACGGGTCCAGTGGAGGGGCCCGGCACGGCGGGACCTTCGACGTGAGATCGAGGAGGCGATCTTTGCACTCGTTCACCCAGGGAATCCACGGGTTCATGTGACGGCGCCAGTCCTCCGTTCCAACGAGCTGTATGAACACGCGCTCGAGCGCTGCAACAAGCGACGGTGTGACCAGACTGCAGATGCCGTCTGAGGAATGGGAGTGGAATTGGAGTATGTCGTACAGGATCCACCGGAACCAGTAGGAGGCCTCCGGCGATACAGGCAACGACCAGTCAATTGTGTTGAGGAGCATTTCGAGGGAGGAGAGCGCGTGTGCGACGAACGGCTGGATCGCAGCGATGCCGTCGCACTCGCGGATCCTGGGCGCCGAGTCCTCGACGAGTTCCCAGATGGGGCGGATATGCTTCTGCATGAACTTGAACTCGCCGGTGAGGACGTCTTGAGAAGGCGCGTCTGCGCGTCGGAGGCCACGGTCACTGACGAGTGTTTGGATCCGGTGAGCTGCCGCGAAGGCAGCTGCGGTCACGGTGAGTGCTCTGACTTGGACGGCGTTGAAGGTGAAGTCGCAGACGCACCGAGTTGCAACGTTCCGGCGTCACGGATATTCTGGAACACGTTGTCGTACCACAATCTGTCCCATTCTGACTCTGCGCTCACGGGTTCGACAGTTCTTAGCATACTGACGAGCAGTCGGGTCCCGGTCGCTGCGTCGGGCGCCGTGGACATTTCGTGTGGAGTGGCAGCGGCGTCCGCCTCCACGCCGGGGGAATACGCAGGCCTGTGAGACGGGGTCAGCGTCGGGAATCGCACAAATGAAGGACGGATACGAGCTCGAGTTCCGCAGCTTGGTCGTTCTGTTTCTCCGATTGAGGACCTGCGGCGGAAGACGACGCGTCCGGTGGAGGCTAGGGGCCCGGCACGGCGGGACCTTCGACATGAGATCGAGGAGTCGATCTTTGCACTCGTCCACCCAGTGACTCTGCGGTCCATGTGACGCCAGTCCTCCGTTCCAACGAGCTGTATGAACACGCGCTCGAGCGTTGCAACAAGCGACGGTGTGACCAGATAGCGGATGCCGTCTGAGGAATGGGAGTGGAATCCGAGTATGTCGTACAGGATAGCACCGAACTGGCAGCAGCAGGCGTAGTCCGGTGATACAGGCAGGGACCAGTCAATCGTGCTGAGGAACTTTCAAAGGAGGAGAACGCGTGCGCGACGAACGGCTGGATCGCAGCGATGCCGTCGCACTCGCGGATCCTGGGCGCCGAGTACTCGATGAGTTGCCGGATGGGGCGGATATGCTTCCGCATGAACAAGAACTCCCCGGCGAGGACGTCTTGAGAAGGCAGGTCTGCGTGTCGGAGGCCACGGTCGCTGACGAGCGTTTGCATCCGGTGAGCTGCCACAAAGGCAGCTGCGGTCACGATCAGTGCTCTGACTTGGACAGGGTTGAAGTTGAAGTCGCAGGCGCACCAAGTTGCAACATTCTGATGTCACGGATCTCCAGGAACGTCCTGCTGAGCCACAGTTGTCCCATTCTGAGTCTGTGCTCGCAGGTTCGACCATTCTTTGCATGCTGAGGAAGAGCAGTTGGGTCCCAGTCTCGATATACTCAGATGAAGCGGGTGTGCTCGCCGGGGGGATAGCGCCTTTGTCTCCTCCACTCTCGAGCATTTCAACAGAGAATCCGCCGTACGCATGCAAGACGGGGATCGTAAACATCTTCTTCATAAAGTCTGGCCATTGAAGCTGAGACCCGTAGAGGTCCGAGAGGCGTCCAAAGGTCCATTCCCGATACGACTTGGCAACCTGTGGGTCGCTGGATAGGCACATCGCAGCCGTGTGTGCCATGCCTGTGTTTTGAGAGCTGATCAACGCCCAGTGGACTGTCTGGGCGTCCAGATCGGGTGCGCTTCGTGAGACAATGGCCTCTTCGTCGCCTTTCCATACAGTGTTGGGCTCTGGACACCTCAACGAGGATGAAAAGATCCAGAAGGCCCGTTTGCGCCTCCAGGTGACAGTTTCAAGGTAGCCCTGGCAATCGCTCTGGAGGAGGGTGAGAGAAAAAGAGCGGAGGGCGCGGATTATTGAACGATAAACGAGCGAGTAGAAACTGAGAATGACACTCCAGAGAGGGAGGAAGGCCCTGGATTGAGGCGAGAAGTAACACATCGAGGGGTTGATCGACGGGACAATGGTTGTGACGATGATGAAAAGCATGAGCATCCCAACGAACGTCGCAGTGGCGGAGAAGACATGGACGTCTGAGTGGAAGAGGAGGATGAGGAGGCCGGCGAAGAATAGAATGACGGCGACGATGAGAAGAAGTGGCACAAGCGAGATGATAGCAGGGATGTGCGCCTTGTTGAGGTTCGAGAGCCGGTAGATGCGACGTCGTGTGATTGGTGCGGAGAACCCGTACAGCCCGGTGTTGTACTCTTTGAGCCATTGCTTCACCATGATCCCGATCGTCGCTGATGACACGCTGAAAGTAAGACTGGTGAACCAGAGCGCATTCACCCAAACGGCCCAGGTCTCGGGACGAAAGGGGGTCGGCACGATGTCCCCGAACGCCAAGGCGGTAGAGTTGACGAATGAGGGATTGAGCGCAAAGCTTTTCAGCTGGGCAGAGACCTGAGTCAAGATCGCGTTGGTTTGATCGCTTGATTGAGGCTGGAGCATGGCAAAGGCGATGGTGTTGAACGCGGTGAGAGCGGCGGAGAATAGACCGTCCTGAGCAGTGGTCGCGGGTGAGGGTCGCTGCAGAGGCACGAACGTCGAGACGTACAAATGTCAAGAGGCCATCGATTTCCTTGTTCCACTGGTCGACGAGCTCGTCGCTGTACTTCTCCACCGTCTTTCTGGTCTCGTTCCACGCCGCATCAATATCCGCCTGCTTGAAATTCTTAGTAGGCAGCATCTATCGTTCAGATTATTCAGCATGTATCAATGCAAACGAGTGAGATGCGGGACGTACTATCACATCGTCGTGAATATCCGGCAGTTTCTTATCTCCTGCTGCTAGCGATGGTTCGATACGAGTCTGCGCACCCCATGAATGTCTATCTGGCTGCGGGTGAATGATGTACTCACAGGTTCGATCCCAGCAGTGTTCCGTTCCGTTCCAATCCCCTCGTTTTCCGCTTGTGGGGGCTGATCGATAGTGGGCATACGAGAGGGAAGTGGAAGCGTTTGAAATATACCTTCTTGAATTCGTGAAGAATCTCCTTCAGCAGGGCGCATATATTGTCAAGAGACGCGTTCACCTGATCGAACTTCGTGAGTCATTGTAGGGTCTGAAAAGAGTGACACACGTACTGGGGTGGTCCCGGTGGAGCGCGTATCCTCGGGGAGACGAGCGGTCTCTGAGTCTCGATGATCATCTGCGCTCGAGGTTCGTTGAAGGACGATTGCGCCGAGGTCTGGGTGTGAGTGCATCAGCCGTCGTTCGCATCATTGGGTGATTCAAGTTTGTGCGTACCGGAGCGCGGGTGAATCTTGGCAGAGACGGTCGGCGAGGGAGGCATAGTGACTGGTGAGGCTGACTGGGATGGAATTTTCCTGAGCGCTGGATCTGCGAGACGGGATGTGGGTGGGGACGTGGGCGGGGACTAGGACGAGTGAGCGGTAGGTGAGCTGAAGAGAACGACGGTCTACCCATGTTGGACGCATGGCTGACCGCGCGAACTCGGCGAGGCGACGGAGATTGAGCCCAGCATCCAGGGAGGATCATCTCAGATAGCGTTATATGAATGCTTCGTCCACGACGTGAAGTGCGAGGCGCTCCGTGCGGCGTATTCAATGCGTGCCTTGACCATGCCACCTACTCGCTGTCACAATCCAAGTCGGCGGTGTCAGCAGCTATCCCAAACCCAAGAAAGACGGTATGTACTCGAAGTCGAAGGCGGACCGGTCGATCGTGCTTCTGAGCTGCCTTGGAAAGCTCTGTGAGAAGGCGCTGGCGGTGCGACTCCACTAGTACTTCAACGAGGGTGGCACTTGTCGCAGTTCGGCGAGACGTGACGAAGCAGAGGCCTATGGTCGACGTCCGACGCTGGCCTCTGCTCGTGCATCAAATTCGCCGGCGTGGGCGCGCGGGATGGTCCGACACGAGTCCGTTTTCGCGTTCGACGTCGCACAGTTCCGCCCCCGAGGGCGCCAGAGATACGCGCCAGTGGAGACGCGCCCAGGTGGGCGGCAACGGAGCGGGAACGCGAGCGGTGCGCACCCCCGTCTGTCTCGTTTTCACGCTTTGCGCCCCGTTCAGGCGTCCACTGCCGCTTGGTGCCAGCCATCTCCTTTGCCGAATCTGCTAGTGGCGCCCACGACACGCACGACACGCGAGGATGGGATCCGGACGTGAAGAAGCTCGTCCATCCGCCTCACCCGCTTCACGCCCTCCACCGCGCACCCCGCCTCGGCCGAGCACCTGCAATCGCGGGTGCCCGGTGCTCGGTGCCGCCTTCCCCTCCTGCTTCGCCCGCCCGGCCTACCACACGTACGGTGGACACCTGCGGACGTCCACATGGGCGTCCTCTACTCGGAGATGACGATGTTGGGGTCGCCGTGAGTTCCGGCGACCACTAGCTCGGTGAGTACACCCCGTTTTGTGCTCTCCACCTTGCTCTCCTCCGCTCTTGCGCACCTCCTGCTTGTTCGCGCGAGCACGTCCGACTCCTCGTGGGTGTGGCACGGCGTCGCTGCCGGTGTCACTTGTCCCCACTCTCCGCCTCACCCTCCGCCCCCGCACACGTCCCGCTCGTGCATGCAAGCACGACCTAGCCGTGCTCTGTGCGTTTGTCCGACTCGCGGGCGCGCAGCACCACGTCTCCGTGAAGATCATCGGCAAGGCTCACAGGGAATCGATGGTCATCGAGGAGGTTGACAAGCACTTCGGCTGTTTCGAGTGCGTAGACGTTGCTGTACTCATCCAGGGATCTCCCTCATCACCTCTTAAGCCATACACGCCAGTAACGGCACCTCTTACCTGTTGAAAGCTGGTCTTGCATGTTTACCACAGCATCTCGCCGAACCCCAGCACCCGAATCCCAGCACCCGAATCGACTTCGCGGGTTCATCGTTCCCTACCCCTATCTTCCCCTCGCGCGCATCTCCGACAAGCTCACTCCAGGCCAGCTCGTGATGCTCGACCTCCGTCTCGGGTGGCAGTAATACCTCAAGCGAAGGCACGACACCATCCAGATGGACCGGCTCGGGCTCCCCTCGCACTCGGCGGACGGGCTATACAGCTGGCAAGACGCGTTCACCTCGTTCGGTGAGGGCCACGGAGGCGGCGAGCGTCACGCTAATGTACGTGGACCTGCGCACATGCTCGTCACGCGCGATCGCTTCCCCCTCGACGACTCCCGTCCCTCGTCACCTTCACCGGCGATGACACGACGACGCTCGTCGACTTCGATTCCGATCCGCCCCCCCCCGTTCCGCACGCCAGTGGACGGTCCTGAGCCACGGCGGCGGTACCGCTCTCCGTGCGTGTCTCAAACGCCAGCAGGCGCGCCCCGCCGCGGGGTTCTGGGGCGACAAAGCGTATGGGTGGAACGCTACGCACTGCAGGTCCGCATGCTCCAGTTTCTCGCCCCGCGGTCGCTGACACCGTGCGGTCTCTTTTTCCCGACAGCACTGCGATGCCGGCACGGCCTTCGAGCGTGTCTCGGGCACGGGCACGGACGTTGACGTCGAGGTGAAGCCCGCGACCTTGATCGGTCCCGCTCTGGCCCTCCAGCTTGGGGCACCAGAGCGCGGCCTAAACGAAACGCGCCACGATCATAGCGAACGCGCGCTGCTGCCTTGTGCCGTGCCGCTGCTCGTGCGCGCGGCGCGGTGTATGTCCACGGCCCCGACACCATCGCAAACGATCCTGCGGGCCTGCGTGTCAGGAGGAGTGGAGCTTAGACTCGTCAGAGGAGTTTGCAGTTAGCACATGATAGCTCGCGGCCGTGCAAGCGATGTTTTATAGTAGTATCGTGTAATGCCATGGTGTTGGGCGCACGAACCTCCACGGGTTGGATGAGCCGTACCCGAGGTAACCGTACCTGTGGTGATGCCTACGGGGTGCAGGCTACATATGTATGATCCTCGTTCGCGCACGCCCCTCCTTCTGCGCACGCGTCGGCCTTCAGAACAAGAACCGCTAACGAAGGCTGAAGCACGTGCAAATATCGAACTCCAGTGAGTATCCGGGAGAACGTTCGCGCATGTACTTATGGGTATGTGCATTTTATAGTGTATGATAAGACAGAACACGGGAAGTATCGACATGAAAGCACAGCAACAATGTACACATCTAGCATTGCTGTGTGTCGCCGACGCAATTAGTCCGCACCCTCCACTTCTGCGATAGACATCTCTGACGGCTCCGTCCGCGGCCCCACACGCGGTGACTCCTGCGTCTGCGTCTGTGAATTCTTCGTCGACATTCTACTCCGGTAGTGGCTTGCGTTTCACCCCCTTGCACATCGGCGACCTCCCGACCCGTGTGCCGTCTTCAAGCTTCTTGTTTTCTCGCATCGGCGTGGCCTTCTTCATCGCGTGACGGGCTGATAAACGGGCTCCTTCACAGGCCTCCCACCGACCTCGACCAGAGCCTCCCCGCCCATGTACGCACGTCCTGCGACGGCGCCGGGAGTTCCTCGCACACCCGCTGCCCCCGCGACAGCACCTCCGACAGCCACCGAAGCTTGCCGCGCTCGCTCCCCTCGCTTGCGGCAGACCGCGGACCCGAGAGCACGTGACCGTCCTTGAGCCTGTCGTCGGCGTCGGCGGGGTCGGCGGGCGCTCAGGGCGACGGCGGGTGTACGGCGAGCATGAGGCTCGGGGCGTCGAGGGACATGCGCGAGCCCGCCGCGGAGCGCATCCATGCGTCCTACTCGCTGTCCATGCGAAGCAGCGACGCCATCCCGGGCAGTCCCATCAGCGGGGCGGCGAGCGGAGGGGTGTGCTCGAGCGTCGCCGCCGGCGCGCCGTCTGCGATGGAGGGGGCGGAGGGGAGCGACTGGAGCGACGCGGTGCGAAGCGCGGGGGGAGTCGCGGGGAGCGGCCGGGGCGCGCCTTCGAGCTCGGCCTCGGTCGCGAGCCACGGGTGGTACAGCGCACCGAGCGACATGCGCTTGCTCGGGGAAGACGCGAGGAGCGCGCGGATGAGCTGCTCGGCTGTGGGTGTGTGCGGGGCCGAGGTCAGCTCGCGCGGCTGGGAAGAAGGAGGGCACATGCACTCTGCTCGCTCACGCCGCACTCGTACAGGAGCGTCCACCGCACCCGGCGGGTCGTGATGTTGGTATGGATGTCCGTGTTCGGCGGGTCTGCGTCGAACGGGGTGCCCTGCATGAGCTTGAGAGGAGAAAATGGTCAGCACACCCGGACAGACGCACATGGCAATGGCAATCACGCCGACGCTCCAGCTGTCGACCAGGTTCGAGTACCCGTCCGGTGTGGGCCCTGAGGAACGCGGTTGTGCGCCACGATGCCTTGAGGTGCAAACGAGGAAGAGTCCTCGAGTCGAAAGAGCGAAGTCGGACGGCGATTGCAGGCGGTTTGTTGGACGTTGGCGGGCATGGCGAGCGCGGGTGGTACCGTCAATTGGGCGCGTCCTCCGTTATCGAAAACACGCACGCCTGCGTGTCCGCCGCGGAAGGCTTGTTGGTTGGGACATCGGCTGGAATGGTGTCCGTGAACGTGTGCAGGCGCACGGGGAGGGGAATCATAGGCAGCGGGCCAGAGATCGCTATGAGGAGGTCTCGGCACCGTGCGTACGTATGTGTCGTCGTTAGCGCAGGGAGCGTCCAGTCGTAGGCCTCAGTGAGACTGCGAGTGCACTGGCACCGACTGCGAGGAAGCTGGGTACGTGTACCCTGCAGAGGCGAGTGAGCTGGGGGTAGGACGGAACGGCAGGCGTCCGATAGGGACCACGCTACGAGTGTTATGCGTCGCGTTCTGCGAGAACGAATGGTCACGCTCGAGCGCGAGCGTGTGCTGCACATTCTCTGATTGCACGAGATGTAAGCGTAGGATCTTAGTGTAGGGATGTTGTGCACCTACCTCGCACAGGGTTACATACGGCCTGGGGCGTTCAGAGTTAGGTGAGGCCGTGGTACGGATGATTGAGATGTCGTCTGGCGCGTTCCTGCGCGAACAAGGCCGATGGTAGGACATGGTTGGCGCGGAGGGCGGGCGTCGGTAGGGCACCGACGCGGTGGAATGAAGGGGTGCGGACGATGGAAGAGACAGAGGAGAAGTGTGGGCCGGGAGAAGGGCTCGGAGGATGAGAAGGCACGTACGAGTGGTCAGTCGCAAGCACGCTCTGATCTCCATCGCCGAACTCCCGCTCTGGGCCAGCTGACACCAACGGGCATTGGGAGTAGCGGCGCGTGTCTGGTTGGTTTGAACACGCTCGTTGAGGGATTCTTGGATGATGTCCGGCGGCGCCGGGGAGTGTGTCGAGGGTGTGGGGACCGTCAGACGGCCGATCTGTGCACGTTCGTTGAGAGAGCACAGCGATGCGCGGGAACTCAAGTACTCACGGACGGGACAGCCAAAGAGGCGTGCAGGAGCGGGGCGCCGATGGTCGATGGTCGACGGGTCAAGAGGCTTCGGGACGCTGGGGGTGGCAGGTTGTGTCGACCGCGGCACGCCCTGGGACGCAACGGCGTGGGGGCGCTAGTGTGTTGGGCGAGGTCTTGACGTGTCTACGGGATCCGCCGATACGTCGTGGATGAGGCGTTGTGTCGACCGCGGTGCGCCCTGCATTTGAGTCAGTCAAAGGCTGGGAGTCGGCGTGCGCCAACCGCAGGCGCTCGATTGCGTCATGCGCGCGACTCAGAATCCAGGTGCGTTCCTAAAGTCACCCTCCTCCTCCTCCTCCTCCTCCTCCTCCTCCACGCGTCGCAGTTCGGCGGGACGAGGCAGGGTCACAGCCTTCTGTGGTTGAAGCTGGCCTCGTTCTCGTGTATCACATTCGTCAAGCGTGGATGCGCGGGATGGCCCAGCGCATCTGTCCTCGCATTCGACCGGTACTACCTCGCACAGTTCTACGTACCCCCTACTATCTCTGCCGCCGCCTCGCGAACATCGACCGTGCCCTAGTGAAGACGCGCAGGGGTGAGCGGCAAGTGGGGACGTCAGAGCTGAGAGCGGTGCGCACCGTCTTCCTCTTCCTCTCCCTCCTCCATCCGCCTCACCCGCTTCCCGCCCTCCACTCGCGGGCGCCCGGTGCCCGGTGCCGTACTCTCCACCTGCTTCGCCCACCCTGCGGGGGATGTCCACCAGGGGCTCGGAGATGAGGATGTTGGGGTCCCCAGTGGCCTGAGTTACGGCGACCCCTAGCTCGGTGAGTGCGCCCCATTTTGTGCTCTCCACCTCTGCTTTGCCCCCGTCCACCTTGCCTTCCTCCCCTTTTGCGCGCGTCCTGCTCGTTCGCGCGGGCGCGTCCAGTTCGTGGATGCGGCACGCCGTCGCTGCCGGTCTTGTCCCCACCCTAGGCGGATGAGGTGTATTGCATTAGACCCGCGTCGTCCGCGGAGAGCTACGTGAGTTCTTTCCTTACTGTATGCGCATGTTGTCCTCAAGAGATGGACTTTAATCGCTGCGCATAGACACGATCGTGGAAGTGTGCGGCCGAAGCCGTGCGCAGGTACGTGTTCGCAATTTTTGAGCGCATAATACCTACCTTGAGTATGTATACCGTACACCCAGGTTACGGCTTTCTGATGAGCGAGAACGCGGACTTGGCGGAGCGATTCGCGCTGGAGGGGATCGCGTTTATTGGGCCTCCGGCGAGTGCCATCGTGAGCATGGGCTCGAACAGGTGTGTGGTTCTTCTGCGAGTAGCCGTAGCGGCGAGGCTAAGTGCGGAGACAGCGTGTCGAAGAATATCATGTCTGCTGCAGGTGTTCTGGTCGTCTCTGGCCATCACGGGAACCAGGACCTCGACTTCTTGCAGCAAGAGGCTTTGCGCATAGGTACGAAGGTCTTCATCTTCTCCTGCGCTCGCCTCCCCGCATGAGACTTGCCACATAGACTACCCTGTTCTCATCAAACCCGTCCCAAGAGTGCGCATCGTACATGCACAAGGCGAGTTCCCACAAGGCGCTTTCTTCTGCTCAACGCAAGGCGACGAAGTCGTTCGGCAACGCAGAGTGTTGGGCGGCTCCACGTTCGGCGTCGGTTTCCGCTGATTGAGACCGTTGAGGAACACTTGCTTGCAAGTCGAACACCCTGATCACCGAACTTGATGTCATCCAGCGGCAACTAGAGGTGAGCATTCGACTATTTGTACCCTTGCATTTGCTCATGACTTTTGCGCAGGTGGCAGCTGGAGATGCGCTTCTTCTCGACCAGTCCTCAATACCACTCGTCGGGCGTGCTTTCGAATCGCGCCTATACGCCGAGAACCCACGCAACTTCCTCCTCGACTCTGGCCAACTCGCCTACCTATCCACACCCACACCCACTCACATATTCACGGCTCCGCCGGGTGCATACCTCTGGGAGAACGTAGCTCTCCCTTCATGCTCGTCGCGAACACATCTGCTGTCATCGCGCCATCACTTCGTGTCGAGCAAGGATTCGAGCAAGGCACACAAATTGGCTTCTTCCAATCGTCCATGGGCACGATCGCACGGAGGCTATGAGGAAGCCGCGAGGTGCGCTGGAAGAGTACAGAGGTCGAGAACATCAAGTTCTCGAGGGCCCTCGGGGGAAACCAGGCGTTTATAGACGGAGACGTCGAGACAGGTTTCATTCCGGTAAGCCTCACCGCTCATTGCGAGGTCTGTATCGGCTGACGTTTACTCGTATTCCACGAGCTCTTCCCACCCACACCTGAACCTCCCGATGAAGCTCTCGCACAAGCCATGTCGTCCTGCGCGACGAGCCAATTCCTGCTTCCTCCAACCCTGAGACGACACTCACTTCTCGTGCTTCAACGCGACGTTTACAAGAACCATCACCCTCCAACACAGATCCCTCTCCCACCTTCTCCGTCACTCGCGCTCACCGTGGCCGCCTCCCTCCCGGACAGTTTCTCGCCCACCTTCGCTGCCGTATCCGCCGTGCTTGAGTCCCCCCTCACCTTCGCCGGCGCACGTGCCCGCACGACCATGGTCCCACCGCCCGCCCGCCGCCTCGCCCTCGCGCGCGTCCCGCTCGTCCATGCAAGCACCACCTAGCCGTGCTCTACGCGCTGCTCCGACTCCGGGCGCGCAGCACCACGTCCCCGCTTCCCCGCTGCGTTGTCCTCGCCCTCCGCCTCCGCCTCCGCCTCCGCCTCGCCCTCCACGTTGTAGTAGCATACTAATAAATATATCTTCATCTCTCACAATACCGCCTGCCGCGCCCGCGACAGCACCTCCGACCGCCGCTGGAGCTTGCCGCGCGGGCTCGAGAGCACGTGGCCGTCCTTGAGCCCGTCGGCGGCGTCGCGCACCGGCCGCGCGCTCGGGCGACGGCGGGTACACGGCGAGGATGATGCTCGGGTCGTCGAGGGACATGCACGAGCCCGCCACGGAGCGCATCGACGCGTCCTGCTCGCCGTCCATGCGGAGCAGCGACGCCGTCCCGGGAAGCCTTCGCAGGCTCATCAGCGGGGCGGCGGGCGGAGGGGTGTGCGCGGGCTCCGCCGCGGCCGCCGCGCCGTCCGAGACAGAGGGAGGGTGTGGAGCGCGGGCGGGGTCGCGGGGAGCCGCCGGGGCGCGCCTTCGACCTCGACCTCGATCGCGAGCCATGGGTGGTCCAGCGCGCTAGTAAGCGACATGTGCTTGGTCGGCGAGGATGAAGCGCTCCGCTGTGTGTGCGCCCAGCTCGCGTGACGGAGAAGAGGGAGAGGGCACGCACCCTGCTCGCTCACGTTGCACTCGTACAGGAGCTTCCACTGCACCTGGCGGGTCATGATGATCGTATGGATGTCCCCGTTCGGCGGGTCTGCGTTGAATGGGGTGCCCTGCGTGAGCCTGAGAAAAGAGAGCGGTCAGCACGCGGCCGTCGATCGCGTCTCCCGGCGGACGCACATGGCGAAATCACGCCGACGCTCCAGCTGTCGACCAGGTTCGAGTATCCGTCCGGTGTCGGGAACGCGTCGTGCACGGCCACTTCCAGCGCGAGGTATATGGGGGTGCCGGAGAACGTCTGGATGCGCGTGTTAGCAACGAGGAACTTTGCCTCACATAAATACGCACCTTGAAGATCGTCTGGGAATCCATCGGCTTCGCTAGCCCAAAGTCGGAAATCTTCACGTTGGGCGGATACTGGTCCGTCGGAAGAAATTTCTCCGGCTCCAGGTCACGGTGAACGATCCTTTGATCGTGTACGTGCTGCAGACCGTGATCAGAGGGCGATAGGTGGTAAGGTGAGACGTGCTTACCGACAGGGCGTCGCAGATCTGGTACGTGATCCGCGTCCGCTGTGATGACAGTAAGCGCATATACCAAGGCAATAAATGAGCGGAGGCGCACGCAGCCCGCGGTCTGTATTGGTGAAATACTTGAGCAAGTCTCCGCCAGAGACGAGTTCCATCACTAGACTTGCATACCAGTAGTCAGAGCTGATCTGGGGGCGTCGTCAGCGAGCGGTGCAGTGCGGCGCCGGGAGATCACATACTCGCGAACTTCCTGCTCATCGAAAAGTCGGCAACCTTGGCCGCGGCCC
The DNA here is from genome assembly GCF_022376455.1 of Epithele typhae. Taxonomy (NCBI): domain Eukaryota; kingdom Fungi; phylum Basidiomycota; class Agaricomycetes; order Polyporales; family Epitheliaceae; genus Epithele; species Epithele typhae. The sequence continues at coordinate 18,383 of NW_025954289.1, forward strand.
GGCGGAGTGGTCCCTGTCCCACTCGATAGAACAGTGTGTGCTGCCTGCGGGCGGGCGTGTTGGTCAGATGGGCGGGCGCACGAGGGAGCGGGCGCGGACGCACTGATGGCCGCGAGTCTTTGTCGAGCACGGTCATGAGCGGCCTGCGCCAGCCGGTACGTGCGCTGCACTTGAAGAGTGGATGCGCTTGATGTTCCGGTTCGCGGTGTTGCAAGTGATGGGCACGCCCCGCAAGTCGTCGTCGTCTGTTGGGTGTTCGGTCTGGGACACGAGCAGGGTCGCGCCTGTGTCTCAGGCGCTATCGCTCCGTCGTGGGGGGGACTATCGGGACGAGATCAGCGAGAGGCGAGCGCATACAGCGGCAGAGCGTACGCGGGAGGTGAGTCTGGCGATGACGTCGCCGTGACACGTCAGGGACAGTCAGTGCGCCATACCCTTTCTATGCGGGTGGATTCAGCCGATGCGGATGGATGATCTGGGGGCGCCGCGCCGGTGGCACCAAGGTAAATTCTGGTCAAGGTTGTGGGGGCCTGGACGAGGTGGAGGAGGGACGGGAAGGATGCGGGCTGGTAAACCATTGGCAACGTCGAGCGCCCGTCCGCGGAGCAAGGCGTACAGCAATAACGCGTATTTCCGCACCGCGCTAGATGCAGCGAGATCCCCGCGCCGACGGCGCCAAAGCACGCAGCGGAGGGGGAGACGCGGGGCGAACGCGGGGGCGCGCGACGCCGTAGCCGGCAAGAGGCGATGAGCAGGGGGGTCGCCATCGCCGAGCGCGTCGCGGACACTGGAAGCGATCTCACTTGACTGCGCCGGTCGAGCGTCGAGTAGGGGCCGGAGGAGGAAGGTGTAATCGCTTTGAGCGACCGGTCCACGGAACCCGAGGTTGGCAGTAACGAGCGGTGCGTACGCGAGTCGTCGCTGCCGTGGATCGAGGCAAGTGTGGGCCGCACGCCAGTGGCCGACCTTCGCGAAGGGCGCACGAGATGTTCGCGATGCCGCGTGCGCGGCCGTAGCTAGGCCGCGCTCGTGTTCGGAGTACGAACGACAACGTCAGGCCGCTGTGCGCCGCATCAACTTCTTCCACCCGCCCAGAGTCGCGGCCGACGCTGGCTGCTGGGAGTAGGTGTCGGCCGAAGTCGTCGCATACAGAGCCACGGCTTCTGTCGGAGGTGTTGCTCCGCATGCGGTGGCCCGATCTGAGGCTCTGTGGGATTGAGGGCGGCGCGCTTGCCTCTGTCGACACGGCTTACGCACCAAGTCGACGTCCTCGATTCGCGGCCGTCGCACACGCGCGCCCGAGCGCACAATGCTGCATCGGAGCTGCAGTGCCGCGACTGAAGAGACGCTCCTGCGCTCTCTGCTAGACGGGCCGCCACGCATCGCGGTCGGCAAGAGGATGGCCCTCGATCTTGGGGACTCGTTAGCTCCGGCAAACCAAGCTGAAGATGCAGCACACACCTGAAGGCTCACGGCGCAGGCCATATTCCTCCCCCGACTTCTTCCGCTCTTCGCGACCTTCGCTGACGCCTCTCCGCCAGCGTATGCGGCCACGGCGCCCTCGTTTGCCCTCGCTCAGTTGTCGAACGGCCAGCTATCGGCTGTCGTCAGCGTGGCGGGGATGCAGTCTCGCAGAGTGGAACGTACGGCGCGCAAGGGCCAGGAAATGTGGGGCGCTGGCAAGGCGTGGGCGGTGCGAGCGCGGAGGGCGGGTGCATAGTCGTGCTGTGCTCCTGCAAAATCCACAGCGCACGCGTCCGAACTTGCGCGCGGCGCGGCCTCCATGGTGTGTCTTGTGTCTGTGGAACACCGTCACACGTCGCACGACTACTGGAACCTCCCTGACACGGATCGTCCTCGCAAGAGTATTCGGCACGAAACCCAGTCATCTCTGCGTCCCCACTGGAATCCGGACGCCAGACGCCTGCCCGCCCAATCCCCAGAACACGGATCCAGCACTGTCTGACCTCCATGATTTGCCTGCGGTCGTAGATGCCTTCCCGCTACGGCACCACAGCAAAAGACATCGCGGCCGTGGGGAGATCGAAAGGACGCAGGACGGGAGGCACGCACGGGAAGAAGATAAGAGCGAGGGTGCGAAACGTACCTGGAGGCCGATCTCATCCTCCGCCTGTGTGCGGCGACGTGCGTGCGGGCTTGCATCCGGCCGCGGGCGAGTGTGCAGAGGGGACGAGCTAGACCAGATAAAAGAGGCAGACGGAGTCGCAGAGGGTCGGCCGCCGGCCATGTTTTGCAGTTCCGGTCGGTGCGCGACCTGTGCTTCAACATCATGCTTGATCTGGAGGGCGTCGTCAGCGGGCGGTGTGGCGCGGCGCGAGGAGATGGCATGCTCGCGAGCGTTCCGTTCACCGAATTGACCGCGGGCCACGCGGAGCGTAGTACACAGTGGTCCCCGTCCCACTCGATCGAGCAGTGCGTCCACCTGCGAGCAGCCGCGTCAGTCATCGGGGCAGGCGCACGAAGGGGCGGCGTGGACGCACTAATCGCCCGCGCGCCTTTGTCGAGCACGACGTCTTTGAGGCGGGGCTTGCGTCCGAGCCGGTACATGCGCGATACGCTTGAGCCGTGATGTGTGGGGGATGAGCACGCCCCGCAAGTCGTCGTCGGCCAGGTGTTCGGTCTGGGACACGAGCTGGGTCGCCGCCTGTGCCTCGAGGGGCTGTGTTTCCTCCACCGTGGGTGGGTAAGTACCTGTGCGGGACGGTATCAGCGATAGGCGAGCGCATACAGCGGAGAGGCGTACACGAGTGGCTCGAGTGTTGAGGTCTGAGGTCTAGCACCGATGACGTCGTCGTGACACGTCGGGGACAGTTCAGTGGACGGAACATCCTGTTCATACGGCGGGTCGATTGCAGCCGAGCTCGAGTGGATGGTCTGGGGGCGACGCACCAGGCATGCACCAGAGTAAATCGGCTATGGTTGCGGGAGCGCTGCACATGGAGGTGGCCAGGAGGGACGGGAAGGCGAGAGTAGCGCTCGAGCTCTGGGCCGCACTGCCTGAGGCTGCTCAGTACGCCGGGGCTTCGCGGTGTGGATGCGCTGGACGAGGTCCGCGCGTCGCTCGACGACGTGTACCGGCTCGGGCTGCGCACGCGCACACGGCGGTTCGTCTTGCGTGTGCCGGGCCCGGACGATGCGCAGGAGGTCGACGTGTCCTGCATACGACTGCGACACCCCCTCGCGGACACGCGGCTGGCGGTGCTGGAACTCGTGGTGCGCAAGGAGTGGTGCGCGACGGGGGCGGCGCTCCGGGAGGCGTTCACGGAGGAGGAGAGGTGCTGGGAGAGCGTCAGGGAGCTCTCACTCGAGCTGGAATTTGACGGGACGCTCGAGCGGGCGGCGTGCGCCGTCCTGGTGCATGGCTCTGGCTCTTGCCCTGGCGGGCCTGCTCCCCGTTGTCCCGCTGTGTGCGTATGCGTCGTAGAGAGTGCAGGGAATGTCCAATCGTAGGCTTGAGTGAGACTGTGATTAGGAGTGTGACGGGAAGTGTGCTGGCACCGACTGCGAGGAAGTAGGGCGCGCGTGCCCCGCGGAAGCGAACGAGCAGGTGTTCTATCGGGACGATGGCACGGGTGTACACTGTGTCTCGCGTTCTGCGAGAACGAATGGTCCCTCTCGAGCGCGAGCGTAGGCCAGCCATTCTCTGCTTGCACGGGATGTGAGCGTGGAATTGTGGTCTAGGAGCGTTGGGTACCTACCTCATATTCAACAGCCTGGCGCGTTGAGGGTTAGGTGCGGCCAAGGTACAGATGATTGAACGGCGACGGCGCCGTCTGGCGCGTTCTGTGCGAACACGGACGTGGTTGGGCGAAGGACGGAGTCAGTGGGGCACAGACGCTGTAGAACGATGGGGTGAGGACGGCGGGAGAGTCGGAGGGGGGAGTATTGGCTGGGAGAAGGCCTGGGAGGACGAGCGTCGAGAAGATAGATGGGCACGTACGAATATTAGGTGGCAGCAAGCAGGCTCTCATCTGCATCGTTGACCGCCCGCTCCGGGCCAGGTGACAACGACGGCCATTCGCCATTGGGGGTAGAGATACGCGTGTGGTTGGTTTGCACCCGCTAGCTGACGGGTTCTTGGGTGATATCTGGCGGCGGGGAGTGCTTCGAGGGTGTGGGGACGGTGGTCGGACGGCAGATCTGTGCGCGTTCGTTGCGAGAGTACAATGAAGGGTGGAGAGCGAAGGGTGGTCACACACGGACGTGACAGCCAATTGAGAGGCGTGCGGGAGCGGAGCGTCGATGGTCGATGGTCGACGGGTCGAATTAAGGCATCGGCGGGACGCTGGGGATGGCGGAACGTTGTCTCGATCGCTGTACGCCCTGGGACGCAACGGCGTGTAGGCGAGTGTGTTGGGCGAGGTCGTGACGCGTTGAGGGGCGGTACGCCGATGACGCGTTCTGCCGACTGCCGGTGCGCCCTGCTCAAGTCCAAGGCTGGTCAGCAAGCGCCAAGCGCTGGGCGAAAGAGGCGTCACCGCAGGCGCTCGATTGCGTCATGCGAGCGAGGTGCACTCCGCGTCAAGCGAGTTCGCGCCTTCCTCGCCCTCTCGACCGCCCCGCCCTCTCTCAGCCCATCTCGTACATGCAAGCGTCTGGGCGTCGAGAAGAACACCGAGTCCCGCCCTCTGCGTTCCAGCTCTCCGTGATCAAGGTCCGTGCCTCTTCCTTTGCACCCGACGATGTCTAACGTGAACCCGACAGGACGCAGTAGCTGTACATCCGGCACAGTTCGTCTACCTCCAGAACAAGCTATCACCAATGCGCTCAACGAGGTCCACGCGAGACGCGTCTTGCACACCGTCGGCCTGTGCACACGCGGCTTCGACCTCGCGGAGGTACGGCAGGGCAAGGTGCGGCTCTGAGATGGATGTCTGTGGTACAAAGATCGGTGAGTCTGTCTCGCACTAGGTGGAGGTACGACTACCAATTCTCTGCGTCTTCCGTCCCTCTGGATCCGAGGTCATTCTCGCCAAGATCAAGTCCTCGGATGAGGACGGTGTCCGACGTAATTCGGCCTCGTTCTCGCGCCTCGAAGCTCACTCACGCGTAGTCACTGTCGGATTCTTTAGCGACGTATACGTCCCCCTCGTTTACCTGCCGGATCCACGCACCTTGTAAGTGCCCCCCTCTCTAGCATGTCTTCCCCGACACCCATCTCCGTCCGCCCCCAGCGACCCAGAAGAGCGAGCACATTTTTCCGGCTTCCAGGATCGGAAGCAACTTGCTTGTCTCACGAGCCCCTCGGCTCACCCCTGGCGGACCGGATATACATCGACGCCGGCGATGTCCTCCGGGTGCGCTTCGAGGGAGACGAGTTCCATGAGGATGAGCCTGGACCGCCGGAGGCACATCAGGGCGTTCAACAGGCTCGTCAAGTGCGCCGTTCCCCGTATACCATCACCGTGAGTACCTTCCCTGCTTCCCCCCGTTGGTGGAAAATTGCTTATGTTTGTTCTGATTCCAGTGCCGGATGTCAGAACAGCGACTTGGCCAGTGGAGGAACGCTGGCGTCGAAACAACGGAGGATGCTACATGTAATCAGCCGGATCGCGTACTTGTTTGCTCGTATCCTTCGAGACATGTTGTAACCTCGTTCACTTCAACCAGGACAGCATTTCTAACTCGAGAGGAAGCGGAGCTGGAGGATGAAATTTCGCATCTGATTGCCATCACAAGCTATTCTGTAGAATATGTTCTCTGTTCTCGCCATATAGACGTACACGAAATAATAAGCCCAGGACCAGTCACCCCACGTCCTCCCGTAGCCCTGCACATGCAACACTATCGCATAAAGACGCGCACGACGAAAATCTAAGGTGTGCGCGGTATATCCGTGGGTGCTGCTGGCGAAGTGGCAGAAGCTGCATCGGGCGTCATGGGCATTTCGTGTGGAGTGGCAGCGGCGTCCACCACGGGGGAATCCGCAGGGCTGTGAGACGGGGTCAGCGTCGGGAATCGCACAGATGAAGGACGGATACGAGCTCGGGTTCCGCAGCTTGGTCGTTCTGTTTCTCCGATTGAGGATCTCCGGCGGAAGACGACGCGTCTGGTGGAGGGGCCCGGCACGGAGGGACCTTCGAGTGAGATCGAGGAGACGATCTTTGCACGTCTCCACCCACGAACTTCTCCGCAGGTCCATGTGACGCCATCCTCCGTTCTGACGAGCCGTATTAACACATGCTCGAGCGCTGCAACGAGCGACGGTGTGACCAGACAGCGGATGCCGTCTGAGGAATGGGAGTGGAATTCGAGTATGTCGTCCAGGATCCCGGCGTAGAACCAGGAGCAGGCGTCGTCCGGTGATACAGGCAGCGACCAGTCGATTGTGTTGAGGAGCTTTTCAAAGGAGGAGAACGCGTGCGCGACGAACGGCCGGATCGCAGCGATGCCGTCGCACTCGCGGATCCTGGGCGCCGAGTGCTGGACGAGTTCCCAGATGGAGTTGATGTGCCTGTACATGAACTTGAACTCCCCGATGAGGACGTCTTGAGAACGCAGGTCTGCGCGTCGGAGGCCACGGTCGCTGATGAGCGTTTGCATCCGGTGAGCTGCCGCGAAGGCAGCTACGGTCACGATGAGCGCTTCGACGGAGTTGAAGGTGAAGTCGCAGACGCACCGAGTCGCAACGTTCCGGTGTCACAGATATTCTGGAACGCGTCATTTTTCCACAGTTTGTCCCATTCTGAGTCTGCGCTCGCGGGTTCGACCGTTCTTAGTATACTGACGAGCAGTCGGGTCCCGGTCGCTGCGTCGGGCGCCGTGGACATTTCGTGTGGAGTGGCAGCAGCGTCCACCCCCACGGGGGAATATGCAGGGCTGTGCGAAGTTGGTGCGAAGACGCAGTGGTCAGCGTCGGGAGTCCCACAGATGGCAAGGATGGATACGAACTCGCGTTTCGGAGCTTGGTCGCTGTGTTCCCCTGATTGAGAATCTCTAGTGGAAGACAGCGCATCGGGCGGAGGGCACGGCGGGACCTTCGACCTGAGATCGAGGAGGAGATCTTGGCACCTGCGCACAGGCGTGAAACCATGCGCCTCCACTCGACTCCAGTCGTCCGTTCCAACGAGCTGTGTGAACGCGTGCTCCAGCGCTGTAACGAGCGACGGTGTGACCAGACGGCGGATGCCGTCTGAGGGATGGGAGTGCAATTCGAGTATGTTGTTCAGGATACAGCAGAAGTGGGAGGTGTTGTCCGGTGATACGGGCAACGACGAGTCAACGAGGAGTGTTTCGAAGGAGGAGAACGCGTGCGCGACGACCGGCTGGATCACAGCAATACCGTCGCACTTGCGGATCCTGGGCGCCGAGCACTTGACGAGTTCCCAGATGGAGTCGATATTCTTGTACATGGATTCGAACTCCTCGGTGAGCACGCCTTGAGAAGGCAGGTCTGCGTGTCGGAGACCACGGTCGCTGAGGAGCGTTTGCATCCGGTGAGATACTGCGAAGGCAGCTGCGGTCGCGGTGAGTGCTCTGACTTCAACGGCTTCGAAGGTGGAGTCGCAGACGCACCGAGGTGCAACGTTCCGGCGTCACTGATCTTCTGGAACGCGTCGTTTTCCCACAGTTTGTCCCATTCTGAGTCTGCGCTCGCGGGTTCGACCGTTCTTAGTATACTGACGAGCAGTCGGGTCCCGGTCGCTGCGTCGGGCGCCGTGGACATTTCGTGTGGAGTGGCAGCAGCGTCCACCCCCACGGGGGAATATGCAGGGCTGTGAGACGGGGTCAGCGTCGGGAATCGCACAAATGAAGGACGGATACGAGCTCGGGGTCCGTAGCTTGGTCGTTCTGTTTCTCCGAGTGAGGACCTGCGGCGGAAGACGACGCGTCTGGTGGAGGGGCCCGGCACGGCGGGACCTTCGACGTGAGATCGAGGAGCCGATCTTTGCACTCGTCCACCCAGCGACTCCGCGGGTCCATGTGACGCCAGTCCTCCGTTCCAACGAGCTGCATAAACACGCGCTCGAGCGCTGCAACAAGCGATGGTGTGACCAGATAGCGGATGCCGTCTGAGGAATGGGAGTGGAATTGGAGCATGTCGTCCAGGATATCATCGAACCAGTAGCAGGTGTCGTGCAGTGATACAGGCAGCGACCAGCCAATCGTGCTGAGGAACATTTCGAAGGAGGAGAACGCGTGCGCGACGAACGGCTGGATCGCAGCGACGCCATCGCACTCGCGGATCCTGGGCGCCGAGTCCTTGACGAGTTCCCGGATGGGGCGGATGTGCTTCCACATGAACTTGAACTCCCCGATGAGGACGTCTTGAGAAGGCGGGTCTGCGCGTCGGAGGCGACGGTCGCTGACGAGCTTTTGGATCCGGTGAGCTGCCACGAAGGCAGCTGCGGTCACGGTGAGCGTTCTTCGGACTTCGACGGGGTTGAAGGTGAAGTCGCGGACGCACCAAGTTGCAACGTTCCGGCGTCACTGATCTCCTGGAACGCGTCCCGTATCCACAGTTTGTCCCATTCTGAGTCTGCGTTTGCGGGTTCAACCGTTCTTTGCATGCTGAAGAGCAGTTGGGCCGCAGTCTTGTTATGCTCTGATGAAGCGGGCGTTCTAGGAAAGCTGGTGTCCTCGTCTCCTCCGCCCTCGAGCACTTCTTGAAAAGAGAACCCGCCGGCCACGTTCAAGAGGGGGGTCGTAAACATCTTCACCATAAAGTCTGGCCAATGAAGCACGGACCCGTATAGGGCCGAGAGGCGTCCGAAGGTCCATTCCCGATACGACTTTGCAACCCGTGGGTCGCTGGATAGGCAGATCGCAGACGTGTGCGCCATGCTGACGTTTTGAGAGCTGATCATCGCCCAGTGGACCGTCTGGGCGTCGAGATCGGTTGCGCTTTGTGAAAGAATGGCCTCCTCGTCGCCTTTCCATATTGAAAGAGGCTCCGGAAGCCTTCTCGAGGACAAAATGTCGCGGAAGGCCTTCCATCTGTGCTCCCAGACACTGTCCTCTGAGCACCTCAAGTAACGGGTGTGGGAAAAAGAGTGGAGGGCATATATTATTGAACCATAAACGGGCGAGTAGAAGCTGAGAATGACACTCCAGAGAGGATGGAAGGCCCTGGACTGAGGCGAAAAGTAACACATCGAGGGATAGATCGAGGGGACGATGGTTGTGACAATGATGAAAAGCAGGAGCATCCCAACGAACACCGCAGTGGCGGAGAAGACGCGGACGTCGGAGTGGAAGAGGAGGATGAGGAGGCCAGCGAAGAAGAGAACGACGGCGGCGATCAGAAAGAGAGGTACGAGCGAGATGATGAAAGGGATGTGCGCTTTATTGAGGTTCGAGAGCCGGTAGATGCGACGTCGTGTGATTGGTGCGGAGAACCCGTAGAGCCCGGTGTTGTACTCTTTGAGCCACTGCTTCACCATGATCCCAATCGTTGCCGACGACAAGCTGAACGTGAGACTAGTGAACCAGAGCGCATTCACCCAAACGGCCCAGGTCTCGGGGCGAAACGGGGTCGGCACGATGTCCTGGAACGCCAAGGCGGTGGAGTTGACAAATGAGGGATTGAGCGTGAAGCTTTTCAGCTGGGCAGAGACCTGAGTCAAGATCGCGTTGGTTTGATCGCTCGATTGAGGCTGGAGCATTGCGAAGGCAATGGTGTTGAATGCGGTAAGAGCGGCAGAGAACAGACCGTCCTGAGTGGTCGCAGGTGAGGGTCACCGCCGAGGCATGAACATCGACACGTACAAAGGTCAAGAGACCGTCGATCTCCTTGTTCCACTGGTCGACGAGCTCGTCGCTGTACTTCTCCACCGTCTTTCTCGTCTCATCCCATGCCGCATCGATCTCCGTTTGCTTGTACTTGTTAGACCGTGGCGAGATCTATGATTCAGAACGTTCAGCATATCTTGATGCAACCGAGTGAGATGCAGGACGTACTATCACATCCTCGTGTATATCCGACAGTTCTGTATCTGCTGCTGCTAGTGATGGTTCGATACGAGTCTGCGCACCCCATGAATCTCCAGTATCTGGCAGAAAGTGAACGATATACTCACGGGTTCAATCCCACCAACGTTCCTTTCCGTTCCAATACCCTCTTCTGCCGCTTGCGGGCGCTGATCAATGGTGAGCATACGAGAGGGACGTGGAAACGATCACACGACACCTTCTTGAATTCATCAAGAATCTCCTTCAGCAGGACACAGAATTTGTCAAGGGACACGTTCGCCTGATCGAACTGCATGAGCAAATTTTAGCTTCCGAAAGAGAAAAACAGTCATACTGGCAGCGTCATGGAGGAGGGTGTATCTTCAGAGAGACGAGCCGTGTTTGAGGTTTGTTGAATGGACAAATGCGCCGAGGTCTGAGTGTGAGTGTATTAGCTGCCAGTCGTTCGCCTCATTGGGTGATTCAAGTCTGTGCGTACCGGAGCGTGGGGTGAATCATTGGCAGCCTCGACGATCGGCGAGGGCGGCATAGTGAGGCTGACTGGGATGGAGGTTCCCTGAGCGCCAAATCTCGCGAGACGGGATGTGAGCAAGGACGTGGGTGGGGAGGAGGACGGGGAGTGAGCGGTAGGCGAGCTGAAGAGAACATACAGCCTACCCGTGTTAATAGACGCATGCGCTGACCGCGCAAACTCCGCCTGGCAGTTCCGCGGGACTAAGGAGAGGGCTACGGTCGACGTTGGACTCATGCTCGTGCACCACACTCGCCAAACGTGGGCGTGCCGGATGGCCCTGCACGTCCGTCTTCGCGTTCGACACTGCAGAGTTCTACCCCTCGGTCACCCACACGATGCTCGCGAGCATGGCACCAGAGATAGGCGCCAGTGGAGGGTCGGCGGGAATTGGGCGGCAAGCGGGAACGCGAGCCACCATTTTCCTCTCCCTCTCCCTCCTCTGTCTCGTTTCACGCGTCGCACCCCGTTCAGGCGTCCGGCGGCACCTGGTGCCAGCCATCTCCTTCGCCCACCCTCCTGGCGGCGCCCACGACATGCACAACATGCGAGGACATCCTTAAGCTCGTCCATCCGCCTCCCCCGCTTCGCGCCCGCCACGCACCCCCAATCGCGGGTGCCCGGTGCCCGGTGCCGTACTCCCTGGCCTGCCTCCCTGCAGGTGGACACTGGACACCTGCGACGTGTGGGTGGCGTTCAGCCGGGCGTTCTCCACTCGGAGATGAGGATGTTGGGGGCGCGATGAGTTACGGCGACCGCTAGCTCGGTGCGTACACCCCGTTTTGTGCTCTCCACCTCTGCTTGACCCCCGTCCACCTTGCTCTCCTCCGCTCTTGCGCGGGCCCTGTTCGCTCGCGCGGGCAGTGGGGCACGTCTGACTCGCGGGTGCGACACGGCGTCCCCATCACCCCGTTGCCGGTCTCCCCGCCCTCCGCCCCGCCCTCCTCCGCTCTTGCGCGCGTTTCGCTCGTCCATGCGAACCCGACCTCGCCGCGCTCTGCGCGCTCGTTCAACTCGCCGGCGCGCAGCACCACGTCCCCACCAACATCGTCGACAAGGCTCGCAGGGAATCGGTGATCATCGCGGAGGTCGAGCACAAGCACCTTGGCGGTTTCGAGTGAGTCCCGAGACCTTTAGCAGATGTTGCTGTACTCACCCAGAGACCACCCTCGTGACATCTTACGCCCTACACGCCAGCAACGGCATCTCTTGCCTGCTGAAAGCTGCACGTTGAATGGTGACCGCAGCGACCGCGAGCCGTTCGCCGAACTCCATCGTGAGCGTATGGCAAAAGCTTCTCAAACTCATCCTCGACTTCGACGCCTCCAGGTCCGTCGTTCCTCACCCCTATCTGCCCCTCGCCCACCCCAAACGCGTGCGACTCTCCCTCACGCGCATCTCCACCAAGGTCTCTTCACGCCAGCCCATGATGCTCGACCTCCGTGTGGGTCGACAGTATCCCAGATGAATGCTCGATACAACCCAGATGGACTGGCTCGGGCTCCCCTCGCACTCGGCGGACGGGCTATACAACGCGTTCACGCCGCTCGTCGAGGGCATGCCCGACCGCATGGAGGCGGCGGGCGTTGCGCTGATGTACGTGGACCTGCGCGTGTGCCTGTCGCGCGCGATCGCTTCCCCCTCCTCGACGACTCCCGGATGTCGCCCGTCACCTTCACCATCGACGACACGAAGACGCTCCGACGCTCGCCGACTTCGATCCCGATACGCGTCCACCGTTCCGCACCCCGGTGGACGGTCCTGAACGGCGGCGGCGGCACAGCTCGCCACGCGTGTCACAAACGCCGGCAGGCGCGCCCTGCCGCGAGGTTCTGGGTCGACGAAGTGGGTGGGTGGAGCGCTACGAACTGCAGGTACGCATGCTCTATTTTCTCGCCCTGCGGTCACTGACACCGTGCGGTCTCTTTCTCCCGACAGTACTGCGACGCTGGCACGGCCTCCGAGCGTGTGTCGGGTATGGACACGGGCGTCGACGTCGACGTGAGGCCCGCATTGAACGTTGAACCTTGACAGACCCCGCTCCGGTCCACCTCCAGCTTAGGGCACCAGAGCGCAGCGTAGACGGAATGCACCACGACGATAGCGAACGCGAGGTGCAGCCATGTGCCGTGCCCGTGCGCGCCGGGCGGTCCCCGGTACCGACACGGTCGCGGACAGGCCTGCTGGCCTGCGCGTCGGGAGGAGTGGGGCGTAGACTCGTCGTAGTTTGTAGTTGGCACAAGATAGCTCGCGGCCGTGCAAGTCGGCCGTGTATATATACATGCGGTGCTGTACAGTAGTACTGTGCAATGCCATAGTGTTGAGCGCACGAACTTCCACGGGTTCCCGAGGGTCCACCGTGTGTGTGTGCACAGGTTGGATGACCCGCGCCCGTACCCGAGGCACCTGCACCCGTGGTGATCCCTACCGGGTACAGGCTACATATGTATGATCCTCGTTCGCCCCACTCCCTCCTTCTGCGCACGCTGAAGCACGTCCAAATATCGTACTTCAGTGAGCATCCGGGAGAACGTTCGCGCATGTACTTATGGGTATGGGTATGTATGATAAGACAGGACGCGGAAAGTATCGGCATGAATGCACGACAGTGTGTGTCGCCAACGCAACTAGTCCGTACCATCGACGTTCGCGATAGACATCATAGACAGCTCCATCCACAGCCGCCTCGCCACACGCGGTGACTCCCCTTCAGAATCCTCCCGCTCCTGCGTCTGCGTCTGCGGCAGCAGCGACGCCCCGTCTCCTTCTCCTTCTCCTTCGTCGCCACTCTCCTCCGGCAGCGGCTTGCGCTTCACCCCCTTGCGCATCGGTGACTTCCTGACCAGTGTTTCGTCCTTGAGCGTTTTCTTTTCTCGCGCCCGCGTCGCCTCCATCGCGCGAGGCTCTAGCTCCTCTGCCGGCTCCCCCACAGGCCCCCCACCGACCTCACCCAGAGCCCCCACCGCCCATGCACCCATGTCCTGCGACAGCGCCTGGAGCTCCTCGCCCGCCACCCGCGCCCGCGACAGCACTTCCGACCGCCGCTGGAGCCTGCCGCGCCGGCTCCTCTCGCTCGCGGCGGACCGCGGGCACGACAGCACATAGCCGCCTCTTGTCGTCGTCGGCGTCGGCGTCGCGCACCGGGGTCGCGGCGTGCTCGAGCGACGGCGGGTGCACGACGAGGATGAGACTCGGGCCGTCGAGAGACCTGCACGAGCCCGCCGCGGAGCGCGTTGACGCGGCCCGCTCGCCGTCCATGCGGAGCAGTGAAGCCGTCCCGGGCGGCCTTCGCGGGGCCATCGGCGGGGCGGCGGGCGGCGGGGTGTGCGCGGGCTCTGCTGCTGGCGCGCTGTCTGCGAAGGAGGGAGCAGTGGGGGGCGACTGGAGCGACGCGGTGCGAAGCGCAGGGGGAGTCGCGGGGAGCGGCCGGGGCGCGCCTTCGAGCTCGGCCTCAGTCGCGAGCCACGGGTGGCACAGCGTACTGAGCGACATGCGCTCGCTCGGGGAAGACGCGAAGAGCGCGCGGATGAACCGCTCGGCTGTGGGTGTGTGCAGGGCTCAGGTCAGCTCGCGTGGCGAGGAAGAGGGAGGGGACACGCACCCTGCTCGCTCACGTCGCACTCGTACAGGGGCGTCCACTGCACCCGGCGGGTCGTGATGTTGGTATGGATGTCCGTGTTCGGTGGGTCTGCGTCGAACGGGGTGCCCTGCATGAGCCTGACCAGAGAGAATGGTCAGCACGCCCAGACGGACGCACATGGCAATGACAATCACACCGACGCTCCAGCTGTCGACCAGGTTCGAGTACCCGTCCGGTGTGGGCTCTGGGGAACGCCACGACGCCTTGAGGTGCAAACGAGGAATAGTCCTCGAGTCGAACGAGCGAAATCGGACGGCGATTGCAGGCGGTGTGTTGGACGTTGGCGGGCATGGCGAGCGCGGATGGTACCGTCAATTGGGCGCGTCCTCCGCTATCGAAAACACGCACGCCTGCGTATCCGCCGCGGAGGGCTCGTTGATCGGGACATCGGTTGGGATGGTGTCTGTGAACGTGTGCAGGCGCACAGGGGGGGGATCATAGGCAGCGGGCTGGAGATCGCGAGCCCTGAGCGAAGGGCGCGGCCTGTGCCATGAACTCCGCTTTGGGGAAGTGAAGCCTGACGGGCGGTGGGCCCTGCGCATTCTTGGTACGGACGACGATGGGCGACGTCAGCAGCAAAGCCAGGTCGAGGCAGTTGAACGCATAGACGCGGTAGAACGAAGGGGTGCGGACGTTGGAAAAGACGGAGGGGGGAGTGTTTGGTAGGAGAAGGGCTGGGAGGATGAGAAGGTAAATAAGCACGTACAAGTGGTTGGCCGTAAGCACGCCCTCATCTGCATCGCCGACCGCCCGCTCCGGGCCAGATGGCGACGGGAATTGGAAGAAGCGGTCTGGTTCGTTTGCACAAGTTCGCCGACGGGTTGTTGGATGATGTCTGGCGGCGGGGAGCGCGTGGGGGTTGTGGAGAGGGTGGAGGACGGCCGATCTCTTGCTGGGTGCCGCTGACTGTGGGCGTTCGTTGACAGAGCACATCGAAGCTCGGGCACTGACGGACAAGACAGACAAAGAGGCGTTCAGGAGCGGAGCGGCGATGGTCGATGGTCGCTGGAGGCGAGTGCGTTTGGCGAGGTTTCGACACATTGAGGGGCGCCGGATGAGGTGTTGTGTCGGCCACAGTGCGCCCTGCGTTCAGTCAAAGTGCGCGGAGGGTAGGGCGAGACCCGCGGGCCGACTGCGTGCGGAAAACGGGCGCTCCGCGTCACCACGGGCGCTCGATTGCGTCATACGCGCGGGAGGTGGACGAGGGCAAGTCGACTCCGCGTTGAGCGACTCCGAGCTCACCTTCCTCGCCCTCTAAACCGCCCCATGCATCTCTATCACCCCGTATCATACTTGGAAAGCATCCGGGCGTCGAGAACAACACTAAGTCCCGGCCTCTACGTTGTGGCTTTCCATGATCGAGGTCCGCGCGTCTTCCTTCACAATCGACCTACGTTAGTTCCGTCGCTGTGATCCTCGAGACTAGTATCATACAACATTCCATCTTTATCGTAATGAGCACCAAGTACAACCGTTCATTTAGCGTACAATGGATGGTATGACACCGCGGAGCGAGGGCGTCACTTCAATGGTACTGTGTACAAGACGGATGAAACAGAATTGATCGCTGTCTTACTGGCACGAATCAAGATAAAATACCCTCAGAAGACCCCCGGCATTCTCTCAAGAATTTCACGATATTGACGGACCTCGGACTTCTTACTGAATCCACCCTTGATCACGAGACGCTTCACAGGAAGTTGAGCGAAGGCCGTGTGCAGAACAAACGGGAAACGAACGCACCTTCCAGTTCTTATGAATCGCACTTTTCCGTCCCTTGATGACCCAGTCCAAGAAAGTGTCTCTGAACAGACGCAACAACCGAGGGGACATTTGTTGCGAGACGATGCGGATCAGCTCGCCCTCGGGATGGCGCGGGCGCGGGTGCGTGAGCTCCACGAACAGACCGCCGTCCGAGAAAGGACGCCAAGAATCTTGCACGTTGAGGTCAGCCTTGCGATCGGACGCGATGGGTGTGTCGTCAAACGTCCCGACGTCGACCCAGTCCGGGTCTCCGTCGTCCAAGGGGATGCTCGTCCGCGCTATCTTCCGGCAGGACGACTGGTGGACGACCCAATGCTACGTTGGAAAAATGAGCGCACGGCGTGCACGCAAGCCACGGCGGGCGGCCAAGAGGACAGAGGTACGTACCCGAGCTTGGCACTGCTTGCTGCAATAGTACGCCTTCGACGGCCCGGAGCACTTCCCCGCGCACTTTTTCAACGCTCCCATGTTCACCGCATATATGCCGCATCCCGGCGCCGCGCAGCGATACCTGTTCTCGCGCCCGGGGGCCTTCATCCTCTGCTGCTCGAACTGGCCCTGCTGCTCGACGCGGAACAGGCGGTACACGTTCCGGAGGTTCCCGAAGCCCTTGAAATGGGCGCACGCGTACAGGTCGACCCCCCAGCGCGGCGCGACAGTCTCGATCCAGATCGCGACGCGGATGACGACGCGGGGGATGAAGTCGCGCTCGGCGACCATGTTGCAGTACAGCGCGGCGTGATAGAGGAGCGAGTGCGGCGCGCGGTGCGCGACCGCGTCGCCGCGCGCGGGTTTGGTCTCGGCGTGCATCTGGAGGTAGACCCAGGCGGCGGCGGCGAGCGCGCGGAGAGCGAGGAGCTCGTCGACATTGCGCGCCCGCGACTTCTGGCCTCCCAGGTGGTAGCGGGGGTGCGGGCAGCCGCGGACGATGGTTTGCAGCAGCTCGATGATGTCCATGCCGCCGAGGATCTTTGCGGAGCGACAACCTGACATCTCACTGAGGAGGGGGCGTCAGAGAGAGCGAGATCGCTGGAAGGTGGTCATACCGAAGGGCGAACTCAAGCATCGAAGGACCGTGATCCGCATCCATCAGACCCATGAGACTGTCGATGTCGTAACCTTCTAGGTCCTTGATAGTCTCCTGATATTTTTGGTTGGCGCTGGTTGTCGCACGACAGTCGTAAAAGACCTCATCCTTGAGCGTGACGAGTGTGTCCAGCTTTCGGAATGACTTGAAGGGCCAACCAGGCAAGGTGGGAGGATCGACCTTGATGTAAGAGACGAAAGGAGCCATCATTGGGCGAGTTCAAGCGCTCAAGAAGTCCTGCGGAAAGCTCGGCCCGATTCCCACGGGGACAGGCGCCTGTGCGGCTCCATGTGGGGCGCGGACGGGGCTGGACGGGGGTGTGCACTTGATACAATAGCAGCCATCGACAGACATATGGTGGACCAAAACGGACGCACTGCGGAGTGGATGGATCCTTGCCGCCGTCCCGAGTCCCGACACTCAGAAGCCAAGCACGCGCGCGCGAGCGTGATCCGACTCGCTCGTAAAGCGCAAGCTGGGGAGCAACCGGAGGCCGCCGGACGTTCGTTTCCTGCAGATTGAGCCGGGAGCGCGAGACGACTCAAGATCGCCGGGATCTTGCGCGGGCTTACGAAGTTGAGATCCTGACCAATAGCTAGAGAGCTCGCGCAATCGAAGGAGCACGCGACACGCCCTTGTACCAGGTCAAATTCACCTCAGGCCTCAGGGACGACAGCTGCTAGTGCCTGTGAGGAGGGACCCTGAAGTACGTTGGCGAGTACCCACGTCGGAGGTGGCGGCGCGGTGGACGCGTAAGAGGGAACAGGAGGATGACTGTGCACACAGCTAGCGCTTCCACGCGGACGGTGACCGTCGCATTCTCAGGAAGGCACTCCTAGAACGCCCCGCTGTGCGGAGTTATTCTTTCAATAGAGCTAGACCTTAGAAATCGAACAACATACATGTCACATCCCTCGCTCTCCCTCTGTACTACACGGCCCGTGCCCGGTCGCCCGCACATCGTTTCTAGTGACCCCACGGTATTCAAGCTCAGGGCTCAACTCGTACTCGTTCGACCCGTCTTCGATCGCTGTCGAATCGTCGCCGATCGAGTCCGCGAGAGAGCCCAGGACCCGCTCTTTGAAGAAGACGACCGTGTTTATCCTGTCCTGATCGGCTCGCAACGGCCCATCACGCGTAGGAAGCGATGTCATCCCTGCCTGGGAGATGCGGAAATTCGTGTCCTGGAGGTTGAGGAGGAAGCGGCCGACGAGAACCGCATTCATCCTAGGGGCGTCGCGTGTGGCGTCGGTGAGAGTCTGAGAGCAGTGAAGAATATACGTACGGCTCAACGAGGAGGATGATAGAGCTGATGTCGTCAGTGGAAGACGTGAGGATCTGAGAGCACGTTAGTACGGATTCCACTTTGGGCACGAGAAGGGAAGCAGCTACAGAGCCTATCGAGAAGCCAAGATGCAGGCCGTTCATGATGAGGAGAACACTGACGAGGTGTCGCGTCAATTGGAAGTGATAGGCGCTGGAAAGAGAGGTTCGAAGGCGTACACGAAGTAAACCATTCCTAAGGACTGGTCAAAGATGCTTCGAAAGCAAAACGTGGGCAAGGAACACATACCATCTCGAAGTAGTAGGACAGAGAAGCTGTATCGCAAATTCTGCCCCGCCGCCCGAGCAATCTTGGTGGCCTTGTATGTCGCCATCCAGGTGACGACGATTACGATTAGGTCCGAGAGGATAAGGGACGATCGCGAGATGGCCGTTACTGGATGAAGCACTAGTTAGCGCGGTTTGTGGGCCAGATGAAAGCTCTACATACGTCTGGCGAAACGAGGATGTCAGCAATTCGTCAGATAGCTGAGCATCTGTACACTCACGCAGTAGAGAGGGAGTAAGACTCAGCCACGTCTTGACCACACCCCCATATAGGGTCGATGGTGACGGTGGAGTAACGAAAATCCACCTGGAATGTCGTCAAGATTGATGCCTCGACGGAATATCAGAAAGAATATACTTACGAAGTTCACGCCAACCGGGGCCATTGATAACAAAAGTACAACACCTCCAACTAGCCATGATCTCCCGCTGAGAGCAAATGCGCGGAGGGCCGAGAAGGCTAAAAGACACGAAGATGAGCGGCAACGACGTGAACGGAGTGTAGGAGACGCACAGGCCCATGGAACATAGCTGAGAATCTCGACGACTCTTGTGCCGTTCACCCACACAGCGCAGCTAAAGATGGGTCGTGAAACATACGCTCTGGGTGATGACACGTAGACAACAGACCTCGATTGCGAGAAAGGCCTGTAGTCTTGTAGTAATGTGAGGTTGTAGATCAGGACCCAGTACCGGTTGATGAGGAAAATTGCAGATGCGCCTGTTATCCTCTGGCGCCAAAAGAGATCAAGCTCTGCGTCGAGCGTGATGATATACTCGTAGCTGATTAAAGCTGCAGAAGTATTCCGTGGTCAACACATGCAGCCAACGACGACTGTGGCGCGCAGCGGCAGCGCACCGATGGTAGCAAAGGTGAAGCAATTGTAAACAAAGCTGCAATACCAAGACGTGAGAACAGCAGAAGAGACGTGCGGGAATGAGAGAACTTACACGCCTTCATACTCACTTATAAGTTCTGGGTCATAGCTCGTCTGGTCACCAGACATCGGACGGAGGAGAGAAGTCGTAGGATGGAAGCGGAGAGCATGAAGTGGGGGCGCTGATATATCGAACGACGATCCCGCACGATTACGTGCAAGACCCACGCTAAGCGCAAGGTTACGCCCCAGTAGAGCACCGGTTTATAGGCGGGGAAGACCACGAAAGCGTCGATTGGTTGCAAATTCGACCTCATTGACAGCGTCAAGAGGTCCGTGTTGATGCGCCGGCGCAAGATTATCGCTGGAAGGAGGTTACAGTGCCCCATCCTTGGTGTACGCGTGAAGCAGAAAGATCGGCGTGGTTATACATCACACAATAGCTGTGGCAGAGCATTGATGGGGGAGCTGACTAGTGGCAGAGCGGTGCGCGTCGTCGTCGCAGCGGTGGGTGGCGGAGTCGGGATCGGATTTTGCCGGCTTGACGCGTCGTGAGAGACCGGGACGCTGGTTCCCACGGATGAGGCGCCTGGACAGAGGTGCTCGCCGTGGCAGGCGACGGCCAGCACCTCTCCCCCATCCGACATGGCCTCCAGGATTGCCGCCTCCTCCCTCAGGGCCTCTGGTACGCTCGACCTCTTGCCGCTCTCCCGCTTTGCTGCTCACCCCTCTTTCCCCAGCCTCCCGTGTGCGGCCTCAGGCCGTCTCCGCCATCCCCCGCGTGGTCGCTGCGTGAGTACACGTCCCGTCGCGTCCGTCTGCCCGTTTTCCTCACACTCGGCGCGGTCTTTTTCTTTGTGTCCGTTATGCAGCCGTGGCATGGCGAGCTCCTCAAAGCCTCCCCCGGAAGAGCGCGCCGCCGAGATCATCAACACCCTCCCCTCCTCTCCTGGCCTCGTCACCAAAACCGGCACGGCCATCCTCGGTACTGGCCTGCTCGCCACCGCCATCTCCCAGGAGCTTTACGTCGTCAACGAGGAGACCGTCATCGCTGCGGGCTTCTTCATCCTCATTACCTTCATCTACCGGGTGCGTGTCTTCTCATTTTGCGTCCCTCGGCCCATCTCGCACAGTAGAGTGCAATTCTACGCCTCTGCTGCTGTTGAACGCGTGTCTCGCGGAGTTGTGTGTGGCAGCGTTGGGGAAAGCGTGCCCTATGTTCCCTTCCCGGTTTGTCTTCTAGCACTCACACATTTCCCTGCAGAGTGCCAAGGACGGCTACAGGGAATGGGCTGAGGACCACATCAACCGCTTCCGCAACATCCTCAACTCCTCCCGTTCGGAGCACACCCAGGTCGTCAAGGACCGCATTCAGTCTGTTGAACAGATGAAGGATGTCGTCTCCATCACCGAGGGTCTCTTTGCGCTCTCCAAGGTGCGTTTTCCTGGGCATGCGCGTTTTTCTCTCCCCATCGTCCTTCACATCCACACACATTCTGTCCGCATCCTATCGGCTTTGGCCCAGTTCCAGCCTTCTTGCTCCGCACAAACTCCTACCCGTGTCGTTTAGGTTAGGAACTCATTGCTGACCCCCGACCAGGAGACCGCGAAGCTCGAGAACGAGGCCTTTGTTCAGCGCCAGAAGGTCACGCTCGCCACCGAGGTCAAGTCTGTCCTCGACAGCTGGGTCCGCTTCGAGCAGCAGGCGAAGGAGTCAGAGCAGGCCGACCTTGTCAAGTCCGTCGTTGACAACGTGATGAAGAGCATCCAAGACCCCAAGGTCCAGAAGGAGGTCCTCACCAGCGCCGTGGCCGAGATCGAGCGTGAGTACCCTTTGCATTGGCGCATTGACGAGCACCCCGGGCTGATGTGTGCCGTGCGATTCAGAGCTCATCAAGAACAAGGCCATCTAGACGGCGCTGTAGACGATGTCGGTGTGTAGTACGCGTGGCAGATTATTCTATGCGAGACTACTTGTGCCGAATTGGCTGTAATCGTTGGATCACGGGTGCTTTCTCTGCGTTCGCATTTGCGCTGCGATCATGTTCCCCCATTGTGCATGTCATTCACAAGGTGGCTGTGCGGTAGAAGGCGTCGGAAAAGTCAATGCTAGTCCTAGGGACGTAACCTAATCATCAAAGACGCGGTTGGATATTTGGAAGCTCCGAGATGCTTTAAAGTAGACGGTCACACGTCCCATTCGGGAACCAGCCGCTTTCGTCTCGTCTTCCTGGACCCGGGTCTTTTTTTTTTTGGGGGGGGGGTCAATCATATCCCGCGTACGGAGTACAGGTGCGGCTTTTCTACATGGGTGACACTTGGTGGACGAGTGTTCTCAGCCTGTGGGCCTTTTTTTTTTTTGGATCCTTGTTTATTGTCCTCGAGGGCGGAGCCCTATGGTAGGCATAACATACAGTGAGTTCGTACGTAGTGTATCCCAGAACAATGGAGAGCGTCGTCTTTGCATATGCTCCCTCGGGTTGAAGGTTGTGGGCCTACATCTAAGGGCTGGTTGCACCCCCTGTCTGTTCAGAGTGCTCGTCATCTGTGTCGCAGGGCGGTCTTTTCACGTCGTCCGCGCTGTTTTTTTCCGCTCGCCTTCTCTGTTTGGTGCATATGTTTTCACCCACCCCCTTCTTTATGACAGCGCGTCCGCAAACGTGAATGTGCCATCTCTTGGTGATGGAAAGGTCTTGGTACGCCTAGAGGCGCTGCAGGAAATCGATTTCGCCTCCGCAGCGCCACCAGCGTTCATACCTCGTGCGTTCGAGCAGTATGTGGCTGCGGCTTTGCAGCACATGACACTTGGGGCATTCCGTGGGTTCACCCTTGAAGAAACGCGCTCGGAACGATCCGATGGGCGCATGATTGAATATTGAGCACCGCGCGGCAGAAGCGAGACATCGCCGCAGGCGAGTGTCCGTGCGCTCCCAGCGCAGCGCTGGTTGTGTGTTTTGGCGGGTCAAACACCCGTAACCTCAGGAAGTCGTGGCCCGCGTATGGGCGTGAGTTGCGGTATCGTCCCCGCCACTCAGACTTCAGCCGCACCGCCAGCATATGGCGCGCGAACGCCGCTGAGCACTGTTCGCGCTCCTGAGGCATGCAAGTCCGCCGCCGCTTTCGCATCTGCGTCGATCGCCTCATTCCATTCGATCCCGGTGTGCGATGGGCACCAGTGGAACACGATGCGCCGGCACGCATCTTTGTCCAGCCATTCGCGCCCTGGCCCCTGGACCCGGGTCGAAAACAAGGACGGCGATATATGGCTGCGCTGGAATGCCACGTGGCCGCATCGTGGGATTCCTGAGGGTCGAACTTGCAGTGCCAACGTCGGGTGGACGGTGTTCTTGTACTGCAACACTCATACGCGCGGTCTTTGTCCACCTCCGTTGCTAGCTGAGCAAAGCAGCACCAAAGGCATAAAGTTGTAAGTAGCTTTTGTAGCTAAAATGTGCTAACAGACCTTTGCGCCCGCCGCGGAACGTCTTTCCGGCCCGACCGCGCTCAACTTCCCCCCTGATCGCGTCTGACCTTCTGCCATCATCGCCAGACCTCAACAAGACACCACCCGAGTCACTCGCGTACACCTCTCCCACTATATGCGCTCGCCTCTCGCTGACACCGTCCCGGATAGGTACCCTAATACACCCCACCCACGATGGAGGAGACACAGCCCCTCGAGACACAGGCCGCGACCCAGCTCGTGTCCCAGACCGAACATCCGGCCGACGACGACTTGTGGGGCGTCCTCATCCCCTGCAATGCCGCGAATCCGCACATCAAGCGCGTCGACCTCTTCAAGGGCCAGCGCACGTACCGCATCGGGCGCAAGTCCCTCAACGACGTCGTGCTCGACAGAGGCTCCCGGGCCATCAGTGCGTCGGCGCCCGCTCCTCCGTGCGCCCGCCCCGCTGGCTGACACAACCGCCCGCCCGCAGGCGGCGCTCATTGCTCGATCGAGTGGGACGGGGACCCCTCCGCGCAAGCCGCGGTCAAGGTCGCCGACTTCTCCATGAACGGGACGTTCGCGAGTATCCCGATCTCGCCGCACCGTGCCGCACCGCCCGCTGACGACGCCCTCCCAGATCAACGGAAAACGGATCGAGACGAACAGCGCGATGCTCCTCCACGATGGGAACGAGCTCCGGCTCGGCACCGCCCAGGCGCCCCCGCGCGCCCACGAAGACTTCGGTGCGTCCCACGGCGCGCACACAAACCCGGGCCGCGGAGCCGTGCGCTGACGGCGCGCTCAGGGTACATCTTCAGGCTGAAGGTGGGCGCGAACACGGCGACGAGCGTCGAGAGCAGGTACGACCTACATTGCTTGCTTGGATCGGGCTCGTTCGCGCGGGTCATGAAGGCGCTCCACCGGGAGGAGAACAAGTGGTATGCGGTCAAGATCATTCAGGCGGAGATCCTGCGCAAGATCGCGTCGCCGGCGGACCGCAGGCGGGCGAAGAGCAAGGACGACGGCGTGGCCGGGGCCCGGGACACCGAACCCAAAGAAGGTGCCGTGGAAGGCGGGGCCAACGACGGCGCGCCAGCTGGGGAGGACACGGACCCGATGGCGAAGTTACCGCCGAACTTCCGGAGGGAGATCGAGATCCTGAGTCAGATGAAGCACCCACGCATATGCGAATTCAAGGAGGTCTTTTTTGAGAGCAATAGCTTGAGTAAGTCCGGCCCGGACGGTTGGTGGATCAGCTCTGACGATCCGAGTATGCAGGTCTGGTGATGGAACTCGTCTCTGGCGGAGACTTGCTCAAGTACATCACCAACACAGACCGTGGGCTGCGTGCGCCTCCGCCTCATTTGTGGCCTGGATATATGCGCTAACTATCTTCACAGCGGAGGCCGAAACGCAGCGGATCACGTACCAGATCTGCGACGCCCTTTCCGTGAGCACCTCTCTGCTTACCACCTCACCGCTCTCTGATTGCGGTCTGCAGTACGTGCACGAGCAAGGGATCGTCCACCGCGACCTGAAGCCGGAGAACATCCTCTTGACCAGCGAGGACCCGCCCAACGTGAAGATTGCCGACTTTGGGCTAGCGAAGGCGATGGATTCCGAGACGATCCTCAAGGTGCGCATCTATGCGAGGCAGAGTTCCTCGTCGCTAACACGCGCGTCCAGACGTTCTGCGGCACCCCCATATACCTTGCGCCGGAAGTGGCCGTGCACGACGCGTTCCCCACACCGGACGGGTATTCGAACCTGGTCGACAGCTGGAGCGTCGGCGTGATCGTCTTTGCCATGTGCGTTTGTCCTGGAGACGCGATAGAGGGCCGTGTGCTGACCACTCTCTTTTCTCAGGCTCACGCAGGGCACCCCGTTCGAGGAAGACCCGCCGAACGTCGACATCCATACGATCATCATGTCCCGCCAGGTGCAGTGGAAGCTGCTGTACGAGTGCGACGTGAGCGAGCAGGGTGCGTGCCCCTTCCCTCTTCCTCGTCACGCGAGCTGACCGCACACACAGCGGAGCGGTTCATCCGGGCGCTCCTCGCGTCTTCGCCGACCAAGCGCATGTCGCTCACCAGCGCGCTGGACCACCCATGGCTCGCGATCGAGGTCGAGGTCGAAGGCGCGCCCCGGCGGCTCCCGCGACCCCGCCCGCGCTCCACGCGCTCCCCTCTTTCCCCTCTGTCTCGGACGGCGCGGCGGTGGCGGAGCCCGCACACGCCCCTCCGCCCGCGGCCCCGCTGATGGGCCTGCGAAGGCTGCCCGGGACGGCGTCGCTGCTCCGCATGGACGGCGAGCAGGACGCGTCGATGCGCTCCGTGGCGGGCTCGTGCATGTCCCTCGACGACCCGAGCATCATCCTCGCCGTGTACCCGCCCTCGCCCGAGCGCGCCGCGACCCCGGTGCGCGATGCCGACGACGGGGTCAAGGACGGCCACGTGCTCTCGAGCCCGCGCGGCAAGCTCCAGCGGCGGTCGGAGGTGCTGTCGCGGGCGCGGCAGACGGGCGAGGAGCTGCCGGCGCCGTCGCAGGACATGCGTGCGTGGGCGGCGGAGGCTCTGGGCGAGGTCGGTGGGGGGCTGGTGGAGGAGCCCGAGCCTCGCGCGATGAAGGAGGCGACGCCGACACGAGAAATCAAAACGCTCAAAGACGACACACCGGCCGAGAAAGCGGCGGCGTCGCCGATGCGCCAGGGGGCGAAGCGCAAGTCGCTGTCGGAGGAGAGTGAGGACGAAGGCGAGGGATACGCGGCGTCGCTGCCGCCGCAGACGCAGGAGCAGGAGGACTCGGAAGAGGAGTCGCCGCGCGTGGTGAAGCGGCCGCGGACGGAGCTGTCGGAGATGTCTGTCGCGGACGTGGAGGGCACGGACTAGTCACGTCGGCGACGCCCAAAAGTGGTCGATCTGTACATTGTTGTCATGCTCTCGTTTTGACACTTTCCGTGTTTTGTCTTGTCGTACGCTATAGAATGCACATACCCAACCAGGATCATACATGAGCAGGCGTTTGCTCTGGTTCAAGAGAACTAGATTACAACATGTTCTCGAAGGATATGAGCAAACCAGAATTACACGGCACGGCGTGTGACCATGGACAAGAGATAGCTGCGCAATCTGTGCCTGCAGTAATGCCACCTGTGCTCGCCCTCTCCTGAGTCCTGCCCGCTTGTGACAGCAGTCAGATATGAGATTCCATCCTCCAGTTCCTCTTCCTCTTTCGAGTCAGTAAAGCCGGTCCTGGTTGAAATGGACGATGTTAAACATGATATCGAAGGATGCGAGTAAACCAAAAGTACACGACGAGGTCTGATCATACATCGGCTTTCGTTCGTCGTCGTTTCTCCACCGCGAAACCGGGCCAAGTCCCATCGAGCACTGGGGAAAGCACCAGAATTAGCAACTTTTTACCGACAGGGGGAAGCAGGGAAGGTACTCACGGTGGAGCCGGCGCACCTCACGAGCCTGTTGAACGCCCTCGTGCGCTCTCGGTGGTCCAGCCTCATCGTCATGTAGTACTCATCTGCCGCGACGCGCACCCGGAGGACATAGCCGAGGTCGAGGTAAAACCGGTCTGTCAGGGGCGAGTTGAGGAGCTCGTGAGACGAGGTTGCTTCTGATCGCGGCAGCCAGAAGTATTCTCGCTCTTTTCAGTTGCGGGGGGCGGACAGACATGGGTGTCGAGGAAGATAGGATAGAGTGAGGGGCACGTACGAGGTGCAAGGTTCCTGGAGGTAGAAAAGAGGGACGTAGATGTCGTCAAAGATCCGACAGAGACTGAACGCGAGTGAGCTTCGGGGCGCGAGAACAAGGCAGAAGGGACGTACGTCGGCCTCAAGGCCTCGTCCTCATCCGAGGATTTTGACCTTCGCAAGAATGATTCCGGATCCAAAGGGACGGAAGGCGCAGAGTTGGTAGTTGCACCTCCACCCAATTCGAGACAGACTCACTGAGCTTTTTACCGCATCCATCCATATCCGTACCGCACCTTGCCCTCCCCTACCTCCGCGAGATCGAAGACGTATATGTATGCAAAGGCCGACGTTGTGCAAGACGCGTATCGCATAGTCCTCGTTGGGCTCATTGATGATAGCATGTTCTGGAGGTAGACGAACTGTGACGGATGTATAGCTACTGTGTCCTGTCGGTTTCACGTTAGACATCGTCGGTTGCGAAGGAAGAGAGGCACGGACCACGGAGAGCTGGAACGCAGAGGGCGGGACTCTCTATTCTTCTCGAATCCCAGATGCTTTCCCAGTATGAGACGGGCTGAGAGAGCACGAGCCGGTGTAGAGCAGGAGGAGGAGGAGGAGGAGGAGGAGGAAGCGGGTGATGGGAAGGCGACTCCTCACTCGACGCGGGGTCCTGTCGGTCCACCTCACGCGTATGACGCAATCGAGCGCCCGCGGTTGCACCTCTCCGACTCTCCTCCTGCCCTCTCTAGCCCTAGGCTTGGCGCAAGCTGACCAGCCTTCGACAGAAAGCAGGGCGCACCGCGGTTGAAATGGTTGAAATGGCAACGCTTCATCTGCGGCGCCGCTTGAACTCGCCCGTGGGTCTGCGCAGAGCACGCTTACCCGCACGCCACAGCGGCCGTTCGATCTCCCACGCGCGGATGCACGCCTGCGCTGATGTTGTTGTCACCCAGACACTTTGTAAAAGGACTACACTCATAACATCAAGGACAGGGATATGCGTGTACTACATGCACTCAAGCGCAAGCGATCCTAGGGCACCACTCGGCCCTCCTGCTTGAGGAACGCCTCACGCACTCCAAACGCGTCGACCATCCTGCGCTCCAAGAGCACGAATGGATTCGGCGTGACCCAATCTGGATACAGCCTCTGCAACGTCCCCGCGCGCAGTCAGCCCTCTCTCCTTCACCCGCGCAGATAAGTTGACGAGGGCTGCTCACCAGACGACCGGGCGGCTTCTGGGCGTACGCGAGCGCGACGACCGGCCGCAGCCACACCCACGGCGACAGGTCGACCCCGAGACGTTCCGCAGACTTGCAGAACTCGAGCGCGACATGGGAGACGATCGCGCTCGGGCGCGCGGACAGGCGCTCAGCCTCCGCCGCGCACTCGGCCGCGAGGATGGTGCACCCCATCGTGTCTGAATGGCGCCATTGAGGGCTCTCGCATTCAGCGAAGGTCGCGTATGCGGCCAGTGCGTATGCGCGCGCGACGACATCGGGGGGTGCGCTCAGCGGCGCTGGCAGTCCGGGAGGCGGGGGCGGGCTAGGGGGCTGTGCGGGCGGAGGCTTGGGGCTGAGCATGGCGAAGGGCGGCAGCTCGAGTGCGTCGTGTGTCAGTGTGCGGAGGACGGCGAAGGCTTCTCCGGTGTCTGGGCAGCCGGTTTCTGTCTTCCATCCGGAGAGATACCTGTGGTGGCGGGGCAAGTGGCCCGGAGTCAGTTGTGGGCGGTCAGGGCACGATCGTGAGACGAACCTGGTGGCGAGCTCGAGCATGTAGTCCCAGTACTCCCGCTTGGTGCTGGGGAGTGACTTAAGATGGTCGATGAGCCTCCTGAAGGACAGCGCCTCACAGCGGCCCCAGCATTCGCGCAGGTGCTCGCCTGGGTCTGGTGGCGCGGATTCCGGGTAGAAGCAAACGCGCTCGATGTGGAGATGGCGAAGAAACGTGGGGTCCTCTGAGAAATGGAGAGGGGGCAGAATGCGAACGCCGTCTTCTGAGAACATGCTGAAGGATGTCAGATAGAAGTCAGTGAGCGTGTAGAGTGGCGAGTGGCGT
Source organism: Epithele typhae (assembly GCF_022376455.1). Lineage (NCBI taxonomy): Eukaryota > Fungi > Basidiomycota > Agaricomycetes > Polyporales > Epitheliaceae > Epithele > Epithele typhae. The sequence goes on from NW_025954289.1 coordinate 47,019, forward strand.
CGTGAAGCAGTGGGCAGTGGCAGGATGTCTGGCGCTCCCCTTGCGCGAAGCACACGCTGTTGTTGTCACGAGCCACTCAGTACAACACGGGCCGAAACCGACGTGAATACAACACAACAACTTACTACCTATTCGCCACAAAGCATTCTCGTCGTAAACTCTTCTCTGCCTCGCCTACCCGCTAGTAGGAGGATGGCGTTGCAGTCTCGTCTTCCGCCATCGCTTCCGCTTGGCGCGCTCGGTCGCGCTCGACGCGCACCTTGACGGCAACGTCGTACGCCCGCAGTCGCAATCGCTTGATCTCTTCCCTGTCGAGCTAGAGTGCAGCGACGTCAGCAAAAATCACAGAATTTTCAACGCTGCACTCACTAGCCGAGCACCCTCCGAGACCCACCACATCTTGGTAAGCGCCAGTAGAGGTGCGCACTTGCACTCCTCCAGCCCGGCATCGCAGAGGCATCTTTCGCCATCAAGGCGCAAGAAGTCCGAGAGGGCCTGTCCCACCTCGAGGACCACCGGGCTCAGAAAGCCGCGGTTGAGCAGGGCGTCTGCGCACTCGACCGCCCCGCGCAGATCGCGCAAGGCGCCGCGGTTTGCGCGCCTGTAGACACGCTCCTGCATTTGAGCGCCCTTCGATGGTTGTCCGTGAGGTCCCGCGAGACCGAAGTCGCCCCGACAAACGCAAAGGTGGCAGTAGGCGGCGAGGGAGAGGGCTTGATCCGCGACGCTGCCAAGCGACTGGGGCACAGGGCCCAACCGTCTCTGCAGAAACTGGCTGGAGAACCCGGCGAGGATCGCGTTGACGCGCGAACGGCCCTCAGCGAAAGCGGTGAAGACGTCGGGATTTCCGCTGAGCGGCGTCGGCATGCCGCTCAGATACCTGGGTGGCGGTTCGAGAGTGGTCAGTCTACGAGAGACGCGGTGCATTGTAGTGGTGCTGCTTACAACACCGCGGTGTGGGTATAGGCTTCCCAAACGTCTCCGTGAGCTTCCCTGTCGATGATGTCCTCCCAGTACGACAGGGGTATCAAGAGCCGGGCATCTTTTTGTTTGGATGGATGGAGTTTGCGGATGTGAAGGTTCGTGAAGCAGTGTCGGGTGATGAAGAAGTATTTTGCCAAAGTGACCTGCGACTTGGAATCGATTGGTACGGGCATCGTGATCTGGTGGTGGACGTTGCACACGCAGCATGAAGGCGGATTTGAGCTTTTATGAAAGTGCTGCAGGCGAGCAATGGTCCTGCAAAGTCAAAATGTCAACGAGTAGGCGGGACTACAAAGCATCACAATCGGAATGGCGCACGCTCGGGTGACAGTGACGTCATCGCGGCTGGCGGATCAATGAACTTCATCGTCTACCTGGGCATTGTCAGCTCCTTTGGGTAGAAACGAGGGGAAAATGGACATACCTCGAAGGAGGATTTGACTTCTCGCGTCGTTTGCGCAAACAGGTGGCAGCGAACGCAAGCGTGAACACATATGCACATTAGTGATATTGACATAAGTGAGTGGGCGTGTATATAGTACGAGTGCTCCAGAAACAAACCAAACAGGCAGAGCGGGGTACGTAGGTCTAGCAGCTATCTGTGAACGAAAGCGTGTGCGGTGGATTATACTGGGTTCCTTGAGTGTTCTTCCTTTCCTCCGTCCCCGGTTCCCAATCTACGTAGACTTGAGCGAAACTTCGGAGAGTGTTTTGAACGCGTCTCGGTATGCGTCGAGCAACGCCTTGACGCGCGCGCGTTCCGCGACGAGCGTCTCATCCTCGTTCAAGAGCTCGCCGAACAACTCGGGCTTATACAGTGATGCCACGAGCCGGTTTTGGACCTGCTGCGACGTGTTGTTGACAAGAAGGTGCATGATCGCCTTCGGAACAAGATCCTGGATCGACTGCCGGACGATGTTGAAGTACGACTGGATGAGCGACCGAATCAGGTTAGTCTCCATCTCTTCGCGCATCGTCAACTCATTCGTCGAGTCCGAAGCCTAGGTAAATGTATGCGTTAGAAATAGGTCGTCGACGACATAGAAAGAGACGCACTGCCTCGATGTGCTTCCCGAGACTCTTCATGTCGAACGCGGCGTTGCTCCTGTCCATCCCCCGCTTCCCGGCCATCAGCCCCGTCTCGAGTGCTGGATCCGCGCCACTCACATCCCGGCCCGTCGTTGCGCTCCGCTCAGCGACACCTCCATTTCCGGGGCCGAGAGGACCAGTACCGTTCTGACCGAAGAAGTAGTTCAGGAACGTCTCCTTCGCCGTACCCGGCGCCCCAGGTGCGCCGCTTGCGGTCGACGCTCCGGAGACGTTGCGCGACGCGTTCCCGAGATGGTGCTGGTGGTGGTGCCGTGGAGGGACAGCAGTGGGGGCGGAAGGGGGAGCGGACGCGGCCCCGCTGCGGCGGTCAAGCGGGGAGCGGAGGGAACCGGTACCATTCGTGACGCCGTTTACTGGCGCTTCTTCCTCGTCATCTTCCTCGGGCGAGGATGCACCGTTGACGGACTCGGTGGACGTGATCTGGGCAGAAGAGGAGTGGTGCTGCAGCGCTCAGTAGCGTTGCAGATGGGCGCAAGGATGGTAACTCACTCGAGGGATGTTCTGTTTTGGAGGGTTCGTTATCGTGTGCGCGGCGGCGGCGGATCCTTGGATGAATGCGGGGTGATTTGTGTTGATGTATGCGGTCTGAATGTCAATCAAGCTCTGAGTGTAGTCCGTCGTGGGGCCAAGTCGCTCGCGCAGGAGCTCAGAGACAACCTCCACGAGTTGAGCGTGTAACCGCGGGAACCGCTGCAATTCCTGTGTTGTGCATGAGAATGATGTCATCAAACACAAAGCATCACATACCGCGCTCGTGCAGTTGTGACAAATCTTCACGAGCTCCTCATACACAAGCTCGACGCAACGAAGACTCGGCGCTTCCAGGAGCTTGATCTGAGGCTTCACGAGAAGGTCAAACGCGATTTCGGGCACGAAAAGACTCGGTCGTGGGCCAGTTGAGTTGCGAATCGCTGTTCGGATGTCCTGGCCATCGAGGTTGTGCGTCGCATCGATGCTGGTGAGCGCCTGACCAAAGACGTCGTTGAAGATGTAGTATATCCGTGCGCCGCCCGAGAGCTCCTTGGTCGAGATATCGACGCTCGTCCCCTCGATCGATGCCACGAAGTCGCGCGCGAATTGCGTCATGAGGCGGAGGATGAGCCCGCTCTGCTGGTTTTTGTCGCCGTAAAGCGCTGCGTCGCCGAACGAGTTCAGTTCTTGCTGCGCCTGGCCCATCAGCGTGTTTAGGCGCGCCTTCATGTCTGGAAGCTTGTCGCGGATGTGGTTCATCAGCACCTGGTTGAGCGTCTTGGCAAGGTATTTCGTGCCATTCTTGTGCGCGATGTTGCGGTACGCGTGATGGGAACGGAAGAACTCAGCTTCAGAGTCAAGCGCATCCGTCATCGGCTTCTCGTTGTTGATGTCCGCCTGGGAGCGGTTGACGACACCGATAAAGCCGAGCTTTAGGGGATACACGCGCCCGGTGAGAATGTCGAGCGCGTTGGTACCCGCGTCCATGAGGTCGAGCTTTGTCAGGACCCCAATCGTGCGCCGTCCTTGGGGGTCGACTGAACGCGCAAGCTTCAACGCTTCTGAGTTGGCGAGGTCGACGTTGGCACCAGATACCGCGAGAATGACACTACGAGGAGGTGAGCAATGGACCGACAAGTCAGAAGGAGACTTACCAGTTGGGTTTTGTGATGTAGTCGAGCACCAGGCCGCGGATTTGCTTCTCGATGTCGCTTGGCTGGTCGCCCACGGGAATCTACATATAGAGAGCATATAAGCATGTTGTCACCAAAAACCATGCTTCTTTGAGGGCGAGACGTGGGTACGCACCTTTGTGAGACCGGGTAGATCAACGAGGGTGAGGTCGAGTACATTGGGGCTGCATATGCGGAGATGGATGGGGAGCTTGCTGATACCTTTGTTCTGACCGGCGACACGGAAGGTCTCCTGCTCGATCTCTTTGCGGATGTCGTTAAAGTCGGAGAAGCGTTTGTCGATGTGGAGGAACTGGCCCCATTCGGTGTAGTCTACTGGGTGATCGGGGACGGGGGTATGGATGAGCTGGAGAACGAGAGGTCTGCGAGTAACGATTCCAGAGCCTCGAGGAAGGAAGTCGCGCCCAACGATGCTACGCGGAGGTGAGCAAGAGCAAGAGCAAAGGGAGATGGACGCACGTTTCGAGGACACTCGACTTCCCTGCAGACTGGCTTCCAACCTACAACGGCCTCAGATACGCGCGAAAAGAACGCGTTCGGCGACAGAACGTACCACAGCCAGCTGGGGCATGTCGAGCTCTCCGCCTGTACGCACGTGAGCAAAGAGAGGATAGGCGGAACAAAGTGCGCACCAAGATTGGCGAAGGTGTCCTGAAGCTTGTTGACGAGTTTGATGAGGTCTGCGTCCATGACGGGTAGAGGGGAGTGGGTCGTGAGGGTCGTGGAGGTCGTTGTACTGGAGGAAGAAACTGCGAGCCACCGACGACAGGCGGCACCGCGCCAAAACGCGTCGCCACGGCCAATAGAAGCGCCCATACGCGTGCTGGGCGTCTCCCCTGGACGCCCTCGGCTGTGACATGTGAGTGGTAGCGCCCTCACGACGGGCAACAGCCCAGCTTTGGAGCCCGAAAACGCGTAGAAAAAACCTGTCACAGGTGTCATTTCCGGCATGTATTTTTCCAGGGGAGAAAAAGGATGGGAAAGGCGAACTTTTATGTCAAGTTTGTGTGTGTCATAGAATATCCTGAAAGGTGACGTTTGAGGCGAATTTTTCGGCCCGACAGAATACAGTGCTCAGAACAAAGACAATATGATTCATTGTAAAGGCAATAGATCGTGTATAGTATGTGAGTAACAAACAAGTGAGTACAAATGATAAGTAACGCGCGTTATTGGAACGGGTACCAAAGGTCTCTTTATCGATCGTTTTCAGCACCCATAAATCAGACGGAGAAATTGCCCATTTTAGTGCCTTTTTCACACGCGCACAAAAGGCTGCAGAAAAGACACCTTTGACAAGCTTTTTCTACGCCTTTTCGGGCTCCGAAGCTGGGCCGTTGCCCGTCGTGCCTGGGGCACAGACACTGCGCGTACGCCTCCTTCGCTCCGGCTTCGACGCTCCTTTTCTCCGCTCTGCTCTTCGCTGCCGCGCCTACGCGTCACGCAGCCGCTACGCATGCCGCCAGCCCACGAAGGCCCCGGCATGGATGGCGACTTCTTCGAACGCGGCTCCTCCAACACCTCCGTATCCGCTTATCCCCCAAAGCCTGAGACGTACTATGGCGACGGACCCTTTGACCCCCCGAGCTCCGATGACGAAGCTGACCAGCTACTTGAGAAGAGCGAGGAGCGCAGCGGCCGGAGGATTGAGGAAGAGGGCGACTTGGTCATTGGAAAGCGTGACAAGGTGCGTCTCTAGGTTCTGGTATGCGCTCGCAGGCTCACTGTATGCCCAAAGAAACGTCCGGCCTCCCTCAAAGCACTCATCATCGGGCTCTTCTCGTTGATCTCCATTGCCGTCGTAATCGGTGTCTTCGCCGCGCGGTCATATACTGGCACGCCGTTCCGCATACAAGGAGTCCGCCATCTCACGATGGACCATATGTTCAACGGTACCTTCTCTCCTCACGTCAAGTCTATCAATTGGGTACCCGAAGGTGTGTTTCATCGCACAATGGCATTCATCTCTCCCGATCCACATGGCCCTGTTTCCACATGCGCGATACCGTATTCTGGAGCACTTGAAAAGTGATGCGTCCCCATCTGCTCGGAACGAAAAGACGAGTCACGCTGTGTAGCACTAGGAGACGTTGTCACCGCCTTGTTGTCGTAGAAAGCTCTACGTAGCCTATCATGACGCCAGAAGCGGAAGTTCTGCCTCGACTATGCATATAGTCGCTGAATTACATCGTTGACACTTGCTCTCAGCTGGCGACGGCGTTTTCGCTGCCATACAAGGGACAGGCATCAACCTTGTTGATCTCAAGACGAACACCTCGAGGCAGCTCGTCTCCTACTCCGACATCAAGGATGTGGGTGTCCTCCCCTCCGTGTTGTAGAGCTTGTCGGCTGATGTGAAACCACAGGAGAAAGGCCTTCCGCTCAACTGGATGACATGGTCGATCTCGTCTGATATGAAGTTTATGCTCGTTAAGGCCAACCATGTCAAGCAGTGGCGACACTCGAGCCACGGCAATTTCTATGTTCACGAGATCGCGACGAAGAAAACGCAACCTTTGCTTCCACCTTCAAACCCTCCAGTGACGTCATACGCGACATGGTCTCCTACGGGTCAGTCCATCGCCTTCGTGGCTGAGAACGATGTATATGTCTCTCCCAGTCCCTTGTGAGTCTTCATGCCCCCTAACAGTGTTGATGCTTATGACGATATGCAGTGAGACTCCTCTTCGTGTCACGACCTCAGGAAATGCCTCTCTATTCCACGGCGTCCCCGATTGGGTGTATGAGGAAGAGGTGTTCGGCGCAGACTATGCCCTCTGGTGGTCTCCGGACTCCGAAAAGCTTGTCTTCCTCCGCTTCGACGAGACCGCTGTCGACGAGTTCACCTTCCCGGTCTACAATCCCTCCGAGGATTCGTACGCTGTCGTGCCCTACCCCGATCACGTCACCATGCGCTACCCGAAACCCGGCTACCCGAACCCACTCGTCTCCGCCCACGTGTTCCGCCTGCAATCCTATCGCAACGTCCTGAGCGAAGTGACAGATGACAGTCTCGACAAGAACGTCCTTGCACAACAGGCGACCGTGCAGCTCGAATGGCAGTCTCAAGGCCATACGACCCCGGAGAACCGAATCATCGCCGAGATCGCGTGGGTGGATGACGAAGGTCTTATCATACGTGAGGTTACGCGCAATGGAGACGACGGAGCGGTAATTTCCTTCGACATGTCAACGCATACGTGGTTCCAAGGCACGACAGTACGCCGGCTGGGCAAGAACGGGGAGCAGGGCGATGATGGCTGGATTGAGGCTGTAAGCGCATACATACTGTCATGTCGCATAGCCAACTCTGATCAAATATCCATAGATCCAAGAAATCACACCTTTGCCGGAGGACTTGTGGTATCAGGAGAACGTGCCCGCGTACCTCGACATTGTTCCGACGCCGGAAGGTTTCAACCACATCGCTCTCTTTAGCCCTGCGAACAGCACCACCCCACATTTTCTCACCACTGGAGAGTGGGAGGTCACCAGCGGCATCCTCGCAGTGGATGCTAAGCGCCGTCTCGTGTGCGTATCAGTGCTTCATCCTTCATTCTCCCGGTCCTGATCAGACGCGTTCCAGCTACTTCCAGGCAGCAAAACCGTCTTCTACCCAGCGTCACATCTACTCAGTACCCCTCCCGAAGACCCCAGGTGGGGATGTCGATGAACCTACAGCCTTGACGGACGTTTCTAGCCCTGGATACTACGAGGCCGATTTCTCACCTGAAGGAGGCTTCTATGTGCTCAGCTATAAGGGTCCTCACCCGCCCTGGCAGCGCGTCAACCGCGTTGGCGACGAAGGTATGTCTCGTCCCGAGAAGGTGATGGTAGTTCTAACACATCGAAGATTTCGACTACGTTCTGAGCGAGAACTCGGCACTCAATGCCACGCTCGCAGAGTACGAAATGCCCATTGTGACGCACTCGACAATCGAGAATGACGGTTACGGTGCGTCTCGTTTTCCCCCTCTCATCTCGCGCTGACTCATCCACTGGGGGCCCCTTAGAAATGAACGTGCTCGAGATGCGTCCCCCACGCATGGACGACACCGGGCGGACCAAATACCCCGTTCTCTTCCGTGTCTACGGCGGGCCCGGGTCCCAGCTCGTCGACGTCAAGTACGGCCACGACTGGCACGACTACGTCGTTACCGAGCTCCAGTACATCGTCGTCATCGTCGACGGGCGTGGAACGGGACATCGCGGACGTCGCCTCAGAAACCCAGTCAAGAATCAGCTAGGGAAGTACGAGACAGCGGACCAGATCGCCGCTGCGAAGATATGGGCCGCGAAGGAGTATGTTGATCCGAAGAGGATCGGGATCTGGGGATGGAGTTACGGTGGCTTTATGAGCTCGAAGGTTGTGGAGGCGGATGCTGGTGTGCATTCGCTGGCTATGGCTGTTGCTGTGAGTGACATGTGCGCTTGATCTGAGCGTTTCTGATCGCTTGTCGATACCAGCCTGTCACTAGCTGGCGACTATATGGTACGCACCAGCCTCGCCTTCCCACATCGTCGGAGACTGAACGCGCCCACAGACTCGATCTACACGGAGCGCTATATGGACCTCCCCAGCGCGAACCCGGAAGGTTACGTTACCGCGTCGATCTCGAACGTCACCGGCTTCCACCATGCCGACTTCCTGCTTGCGCATGGCAGTGGGGACGACAACGTGCACTACGCCAACTCGGCCCACCTGCTCGACATGTTCACGCGCGATCGCGTGCGCAACTTCCGCTTCCGCATGTTCACCGACAGGTACGTCCGCGCGTGCGTGTGGGACATCTGAGCTGACCATGGCATTTTTTTCTCAGCGACCACAGCATTTATAAGCGCGGCGCGAACAGGGAGTTGTACGAGTTCATGACGGACTTCCTGCTCGAGAAGTGGGGCAAGGGTGGGAAGCGCCGGACGTGGTAGACCGTGGTGTTGCTCCGGTGGATGTAAGCTATAATCTCGTAACTTAGTTTGCTTGTTGAGCTAGATATAGGGACTGAGTATCATTTGCTTGCCCACCAAGCAGACGATAGTCGCGCGATCTCGCCTACACATGAGTCGCGTGGGTACTACGGCGAGAGAGGATTCTAATATCGCCTGGTTAGATGATGTAACCTCACAGAGCTCCCCGCCACTACTCACGATCAAATTGCCAACATTAAGTCGGGACTCGGCTGTGAGAACTTTACCATGGGCACCCACTCAACGGAGAGGAACGCTTTTCGCGAGTTCCGCAGAACTTTTCAAAAGGGACGAATCAATATACAGTTGTTCACTAAAGCACGGCCAATCCACTTCTCGAGTGCATCCGTTTATACGGCGAAGCCCTGTGTACGATACATGAAACCGTCGTTGAGCAGACATCCTAGGAATCTACTCACCCCATTGACCATCAACGTCTGGCCGTTGACCCAAGACGCCTCAGGGCTGACGAGGAAGTCCACCACCTTCGCGACGTCTTCCGCCTGGCCGAGACGCTTCGCCGGGTGTAGGTTCTCGAAGAACGCAATCTGCTGCTCCGTCTTGCCGTTCCGAAAGAGGTCCGTATCGATCGGTCCGGGCGCGACGACGTTGGTCGTGATGCCCTTCTGGCCGAGGTCCTTGGCGAGGACGCGCGCCATCTGCTCCACAGCGCCCTTGGTGGAGTTGTAGAGAAGGTAGTTGGGAGGGACCGTCGACGCGCGGGTGAGTGATGACGAGAAGAGGATGATACGGCTCCCTGAGTGGGCCGAAGCGGATGAGCGGTGTGAGACGACACAGCCTGGGCGCATATATACTCACCCGAAGTCAAGTGAGGGAGGGCGGACTGGATGAGGAACATGGGCCCTTTGACGTTCGTGTCGAAGGTCTTGTCGTAGGTCTCGGGAGTGACCTGGGCTATGGTGGCCATGCCTTGGATGGCCGCATTGAGGATGAGGATGTCGAGGCGGCCCCACTTGTCTACGGCCTCCTTCACGATGCGCTGGTTGGCCTCGAGGGAAGCGGCGTCGGCCTGGGAGACAATTGCCTGGCCCGCACCTTTCGAGTTGATGTCGGCAGCAACTTGAGCGGCAGCATCAGCACCAGCGACGTAGGTGATGAGGACATTCGCGCCCTTTGCAGCGAGTTGAGCGGCGATTTGAGCACCGATTGAGCGTGAAGCACCAGTAACTATAGCGACTTTTCCGGCAAGAGGAAGAGACATGGGTAGTCAGATGGGTGGGTGGGGTAGGGTGTGTAAAGCTGTGCCAAAACGGGTGAGGGAGACAGAACATAAGCAAGCTTTCTTATATACCGTCTTATCTCGACACAGCTCCATCTATCTGACGAATGAAATAACAAATTCAGTCGCACCCCACATCGATCTCCAGCAAGACGTCATGGGCCGGAACTCATGCACAGTAAACATTGATTGTTGAGGGAAAATTCAAGACCTCAAAGGCCATAGTGTGTAAGTTCTGGAGATGAATGACGGAGAACAAGGTGGATAGGTGTTACGGCAACTTGGTCGCCCCTTTCAGTGCTTGTCCACGTGATAGAATCTATAAAAGGGGATAACCCACCACCTTCTGACAACCCCTTGTGTAAGCTGAGTCCCGATTTATAACAGCGACATCGGAAGCGGAGATATGCATGATCGTTGCGTTCATTCAGGTCCCGGAGTTTCATACTGCGACATTTCGTTTGCAGATGCCAGTCTATCAGAGCGACGAAGTGGCATCAGTGCCGACGGCAAAGTCCGGGCGGCGTGGGAGGGCTTATTAACGCATTCGAGTCCTATGCTTGCCCTCATGATCTTCTCTCTCTCAATCACGGACTTGCGGTCCGAGGCTTCAGCGGCAATATCCACAAGCTAATTATGCTCTAGGGACAAGTGTTTTACGACTACCGGAACCACAAGCTTATTGAGTGTGTTCTTCTGTCCATGTACGTGAATCCCTGACTGGATCGACGTCGAGTCGAGGTGTATACACTGCGGACGTCTGCGAGTCCCTGAAGGATCCCAAGCGATGCAGGCTTGGAGTGGCGGCGTCATCTTGGTGGAATTCATGCACCCGTATACGCGAACTCATCTGCACCAGCTCGTACACCCTACCACCTCGGATCCTGCGTCTTTTCAGAGAGAAGTTCGTGCGCCTGATCACCGAGTGTCCAGTGAGCGCTCAAGGTGCTTTCCCCTTGTTCCTGTCTCGCAGCATGTGTGCCACAGAGGTTCCTGGCTTTGGAGGGCACTTTTCCGGAGACGTCGCCATTCCTTCGTGAGGGTAGACGCCCTACCTTGTCCTTGGAGCGACACATGCCCGAGTGGCTCGTGACAACAAAAGCGTGAGCTTCGCGCAGTCGGAGCGCCCAAGCATCCTGACCATCGCCCACTTTGTGTCGCCACTCACAACTCCTCTCATCCACCGTCCCCAGCTAACACCCACGAGTGCGCTTTCAGCATGTACTCAGAATATTACGACGTCCCCTCGCTCCCGCCTCTCGAGCTCTCGGACGACCCCACGTTTCTTGACCACCTCCACATCGAGCGCGTCTGTTTCTACCCGGAATTCGCGCCACCGAACCCAGACAAGCACCTGCGCGAATGTTGGTGCCGTTGCGAGGCGCTGCCTTTCAACACGCTCATCAACCATCTCAACTCGCTCCCCAGCACCAAACGGGAGTACTGGGACTACATGCTCGAGCTCGCCACCCGGTTCGTCTCGCGGCTGTGCCACTAGCACCCACAACTGACTCCGCGCCACTCGCCCCGCCACCACAGGTATCTCTCCGGATGGGGGACAGACACCGGCTGCCCGGACACCCAAGAGGCCCTCGTCGTCCTCCGCACGCTCACGCGCGACGCGCTCGAGCCCGCGCCCCCGCTCTCCCCGTCCATGCTCGCCCTCCCAGCCACCCCGCGAAGCCGTGCGCCGGCCCGCCCCCCCGCCCGGCCTGCCGCGCCCCCGACCGCACCCGCAGACGTACTCGCGCGCGCGTACGCGCTGGCGACGTACGCGGCCTACGCCGAGTGCACGACGCCGTCCGCGGCGGCGCTGCGCCACTTCGACCCGGTCGGACACTTGCTGCTCGCGGTCGCGTGCGCCGCGGAGGCCGCGCGGCTGTCGACCCCGCGGCGCCCACCGGGGACGACCGTCACGCATGTCGCGGGCGTGCTTTGCGACCTCGCGGACGGGCTCGGGCTGGAGCTCGCGCCGTGGGAGTGGCTGCGGCCGCTCGTCGGGCTCGCGCGCACGATGAGGCCTGCCGTCGTGAGATCGGTGAGTAGCGCTTTGTTCTGTTCGAGCAAGGGTGAGAGGTCTGACGTACGCCCGCGGTGTTAGCGACGCCCGACGTCGGGACAGTGGGGCGACGTGCGCATCACGCGCAGGATGGTCGCTGCGTTTGGACGGCGCGAGGCGCTCCTAAAGCAGGATGGTCGGATCGAGAGCGTGCCGACGCTGAGCGAGGAAGAGGCGGTGGGATGCTTGGGGTCCCTCGCGCTCGAGTGCATGTAGTACACCCTGTGCAAAGTGTTTCGTCCGTCCGATAATTGCATGTCGGAAAGGTGTGCTGTATGATCAGGGGCGGCCGCTCCAGGTGCGTCGGCTATCTATCCTAACATATAGGCTTCCTGCTCTGCAGGTCGTCGTTCGCAGAAAATGGCGAGAGAAGTGAGCGAGATGCGGTACGTTCGTGATGCATTACCGTTGGGCGTATTCTGCTGGGAGATCAGCCATGATGTAAGAGTGATCATACAGATACGGTATATGAATCGCCCGCGCGACTGGAGGTCTGTCCGAGGGCTTGAAGAAAGCAAGGCAGAGGAGGTTCGCCGATACGCGGCACACTAGAAACGAGAGCGAGAGGAGAAGAATAGCGCGGAACTCGGATGCCCAGCCTTGTCAGCTCTGGCGCCCCGGAACGCGAAGATAGGAAACACGAAGATAGGATTTTTGTTTTCCGATGGATAGGGCCGACGGATGGGCACATGCGTAGATAGATACGAGGATGTAAAAAATAACATATTCTGGGTGGGCATAGTGGAGGGTAGCTCGAAGAAACAGGTTGGGCTAGCACGGAGCCGCCTCGCGCCCTTTCGACATCCTGCCCGGTGAGAGGGACTCATGCCGCGCGTGCCGCAGGCTCATCGGGTGGCCGACGGAGTCGTGGTCCTGGGCTGTAGCGTGAGGCGCAGACGCATCGGGACGCGGGGAGCACGTCATGGTGGGCGCGCGCCCCGGAGGGCACACGGTGATGCACGCGGCGGCTGGGCGAGCAGGATGAGCTCGGAGTGTCCGCTCCTGGGGACGAACCATCGTCGCGACGTATGGTCCGAGTTGAAACGTTGGTCAACCGGTGATGCTGAGGGGCGCCGTTGTCCGCGCTCGTCTGGTTGGGTACGGACTGGTGCCAGGCCGCTGCCCGTGCGATTCAACTTGTGTAAACATTGTTTTAAAGATTTATCACATTTTTGGATGACGCTTGTCGCACCAGCTTCGCTTTGGTCAGTTGCATGAAAATAGTGGTACAAAAACCACGCTGTACACCACCAGTATGTAGACGAGAGAGGATGTACAAGGATCACCGCTACGGACCATCAGCGCCGTGCTTGGGTTGGGTGCGTACCCAGCCCGGTGTTTTTGAAGCTTACAAGAACTTAATACATAAGGGCTGCGGAAATCAAAGGCATCAGAGAACATCGAACAATGCAAGGGACGGTGAAAAACACACTCACTCAGACGTCCGCCGCGGGGGTCATTGGTCGACGACGGTCACGTCCCACACGCCCTCTCCACCCGCCAAGCGCTGCTCCCACAGAGACTGAAGCTTCATGTAGAAGTCAACGTCAGGGATGCTGAAGCCGAGGATGGTGCCGACCCCGGAGACGTTGAGCTTGACAGGCTCGAGCACGGCAATCCGCCTCTGCACGTCGGATGCGGCGAGCTCCTTGAGCTGCGCCATCAGGTCCTGCTATTCCGGGTCAGCGGTGCGAAAGACGACGTCAAGCGTGCGACACACACCTGGTCGATGAACCGATACTGTGAGGTGTCGAGCGTCTGGACGATCACGCGCTGCAGCGTCGCGGGGAACTCCTCGCCCGCGCCGTGGGAGGGGCGACGGTGTCCGTGCTGACGAGGCGCGTGAGCCCGCTGACGACGCCGCCCTGGCGCATGAAGGACGGGCCGAGGCGGGCGAGGAAGAGGTGGGTGATCCGCGGGGCGATCCGGGCGACGACGCGGGGAACGGACTGGCGGATCGTGCTCGCGCCGTTCTGGATGAGGTGCAGGCGGCGGAGGGCGGCGTAGGTGGTTTGGCCGGCAGGGGTGCGGAACATGGGGGCGCCGTCGACAATCTCGACGTGCTCGACGGTGTGGAGGAGGGAGGTGTGCGCGGTGAGCTCGTGGAGGTGAGGGAGGGGGACAGAGAGCGGGTGGTCGGCGGTGTGGTAGCGATGGAAGAGGAGGAGGGCGAGAGCACGGAGGGTGGGGGCGACGGCAAGGAGGAGGCGGGAGATGGAGAAGGCGAGGCCGAGGGCAGGGGCGTCGGTGGGCATGAACGTGTCCCGCATCTGGGTGAACGTCGAGCGGGATTGGTCGTGTGGTTGGCCGGGGGGGCGTCGCATTGCGCTCTGGGCGCGGTCGGTAATGTAGAGGAAGAGCACGGGCGTATCGGACGACGGTGAAGATGCGTGGAGACCCTCTAGCAGGGTCGCAAAGGCTGCGATTTGTGCAGGGCCGAAGAGGGCGACGGAGGCGTAGAGGAAGGGACGCGAGGCGGCCGCGATGTATCGCGAGGTGAGACCGAGAGCGCGTCCAGTCGATCCGTCATCAGTGCAAGCGTAAGAAAAGATCGAGTGGAGGACTTCAACCGGGCATTGATCCATCGTTGAAACGTTGAAGGAGATCGTCAACTTGACGCGGTCCACTGCCCGCACTCGCCGCCCTCAAAGTCCAAATACCCACAGCCTGGGCCGCGTCAGCGAGTGGTGACCAGCGCCTAAGCCGCAGCGGTCCGCGCGATGGGGCCGGACCGGGCACTCGGAACAAACGCCGGATGTGAGCGAGCGCGGGCAGTCGTCCGCTGTCTCCGCCAACGCGACGACCATGACGAAGTCCACCGGCTGGGATCCGGTCCTCATCCTCTCCCAGATCCTTGCCCTCCAGACCCTCCACTACCTCGCCCTCTCCCTCCTCGTCCCGCCCCTCCTCGTCATCTTCGCCGATCCCGCCTCGCTCGAGTATGAAGGCGGTGCTGCCAATGTCGGTATGCCCTCCCTCGCCCGCCGTCCGCCCCGTGCTGACCCCTCCCCCTCCCCTCCCCACACACCTCAGGGATGATCCTTGACTGGCGCGAGATGGCGGGCCGCCCGACGACCCGCGCGTTGCCCGGCGAAGGGCCCTGGAGCGCGTGGAACGCCGTCTGGAGCGGCGGCAGGCAGGTCGGGCTCGGGTCCGCGCAGCAGGGCGGCCTGCGCAGCGTCGATCCCGTCCGATGCTGGCTCATCGTCGCGTGCTGGCTGGTGGCGTCAGTCGCAGAGTACGTCTCCCTCGTCCGATCTCGCGATCGATGTCGCGCGTGTTGACCGACCGCGTTACACCCAGCGTGTACTGCCTGTATGCGCTCGTGCGGCGGCCGCGGCTGGTGCTCGACTTTGCGCTTACGCTGCTGTTCGTCCACCTGGTGCTGACGACGTACTACACGGCTGCGTTTCCGACGTCGGTCTTTTTCTGGCTCGTGGTCGGGGCCAGCACTGCGGGGACGGTCATTTTCGCGGAGCAACTGTGCGTCAAGCGGGAGATGGATGAAGGCCTGGTTGTGACGGCGCCGACGGACAACGGAGAGGACAACGTGGAGATGGGCCACCTGCTACGGCACGACTGAAGATCTCACCATCGTATCTGGATACCCACTGGCCCATGTCAGGGTGCGTCTTTTTAGGCTACCCATATTACCCCCGCGCCAATCCTCCACTAAGTCCAGCGTGCTCCCCATATAATGGGAGGCAATGCACTTTCCCCCGTTCTCCTTACACACACATACTATGGAATGAGTGGTTGCCACTGTGACGCCCTTCTCCTGTAACATTCGGTTGAATGACGATTAATCGTTCTCTGCCTGCCGGTTATTGCCTGCCAGGCCGTCGGATATCACGACGGTATGTCACGGTGCGCTTCTTGCAAGCTCACGCGTTTCGCACAGGCCTCGTTGAGTCCTCCGCAATCTTCTCTATCGGAATCTGCTCCAGCTCATCCATCTGTTACGTTCCCGTCGGTCGCGAAGCTGCTCCCGGTCCACACATGGTGTGCGATAGCCCGTTCCTTCCATGCGAGCCTGTAGGTGTGAGAGTGTGGTTACCTCACGAACTCTATCGGAGCCCTAGGACCACGGTGCTGGTGCCACTTCGCGGGTGACGAACACCTTCTCCCTAGGTCTAAAACCAGGCGCATGGTATGTGGTTCAGGTTCCGGAACTCTATCTGCTTCGACGTTCGAATGCGACCGTGCACCTCATCGAAGCAGAAGCACGTATCCTGACCCCAGTACGCCAACACCCTTGGCTGTGCACCCTGGTCTCTTCGCGCTGACGGACTTGACCCAGTCGGTCTCTGCATTCTAGGTGACCAGTCCACGCAGAATGCCCCCACGTCAAATCCCGTCCAATCTCAAACACGCGCCCGGCCGGGGCTCTCCCTCAACCTCGCGTCATTTCCACCCACTTCGGTGGCTGGGGGACCCACATCTCAAGCTCTCAAGTCTCAGGGCCTCAAGCTTCCTGTCTGCCCTCTGCACGTTCTCTTCACAAGCGATCTTCTGCTTTCGACATCACGACGTCCCTTAGACGCCCTATCCCTCCGTGACGTCACGTTCTTTCCGCTCGCCTCCGTGCTCGAACCTGTCATACGCCCGGCTAGTCTCCCTTAGGCAGCCCTTCTAGATCAAAATACAAGTACTATCAAAGCATCCGCCCGCCGAAAGCACTCGCGGCCGCAAGCGCCAGGGTCGGCCGGGGGCGCACACTGCGTCGCGCACGACGCGGTTGATGCGCACTGTACGTCTGCAGCCTGTGGCCCAGGGCGATCATCCTCATCCATCACCCCCCTGGGCGGAAACGACGCAGAGGGGGAGGGAGCTAAGAGGGCACTTGGAAGGGAGGCGGGCGGGCGAGTGCGTGCGGCCAGCCCTGGCCAGCCCGAGGGACACGCTACTCGTAGTGACGCGGGCCGCCGCGGAGAGCGTTCGTGGCCGACTTCTCGGCCCCGCACGCGTACGTACGTGCGCCCAACCGCACCCACGCTGTCGGCAAGGTAGAACGCCTGCGGTGAACACTAGTAGGACAACGAAGCGATAGCATTCTACAGCGACGAGAGACAGGAGACAAGCTAGCGGGGACGTCGACATGGGCGCACGCGTACGGCGGCACGGGCATGGGCATGAGCGTGGACGTGGACGTGAATGGTTAGGCGTGGACATGGGACGTCAATCGACAACGGCGGTAGGGTACGTACAAACAGTCGTGGCGCGGGCGTGGCACGGACGGGCTGGGGCATCTAGTAAGGTAACGGTAATAGCACGGGCTGGCCGGCGTGCGGGCACGGGCGCGGCGAGCCGGAGAGGACTGTACACGATCCGAGACGGGCAAGAGAGGGGCGTATCGCGAGAACGAGGGACGAGGCGGCGGAGCGGAGCATCGACCAGCAAGACCACACAGCACAGGAGCGGTAGTACAGCACGAAGAGTTCCTGAGTCCGGGTCCTGGAGAAGGGGTGCGCGGGGGTGTGTGGAGCACCCAGGGTGGGGTGCGAGCTATCGCTTTACGCGGCTGCGGCCGCAGCGGCGACGGCGGCAGCAACGGCGGCCTCGACTTCGGCCGGCACGGGCTCTTCGTCTTCGGGCTCCGCATCCGCGACGGGTTCTTGCTGCTGCTGCTTGACGGCGACCCACTTGTCGCTCTTGGGCTTCGTCTTGTCCTGCTCCTCCTCGGACGTGACGCTCTCCTCCGTGTCCGCGTCCGCACCGCTCGTCTGCTCGGCGTCGGAGGTCGTCGTCGAGTCCGACGACGACTCGCTCGCGACCGCCGGGGCGCTCTTGAGCCCCGCGACGCGCTTCGCCTTGCGCTCCTTCTTCTCCGCCGCGGCTGCTACCGCAGCGTCCTTCTCCGCCTGTCCACGCAACGAGTGAGCGGGGGCGCTGGCCACGGACGTACGCAAACGGAGCAGGGCGGGCCCGAGCGATCATACCTCTTTCGCGGCGGCCGCCTTCTCTTCCTTCTGTAGCGCGCGGGGGCCGGGTCAGCTCGCACGCGCGCGCGCACGGGACAAGCGACGCACCTCTTTCGCCTCGGCCTCTTCCTTCTGCGGACGGGGAGAGCGAGGTGAGTCGCCGGGGGTCGTCACGAAGACGTAAGGCGGGGAGCAGAACTCACCTCCTTGCGCGCCTTCTCCTCCGCCTCTTTCTTCTCCCGAGCTTCGCGCTGGGAGGCCGCGGCGGTGACGTCAGCACGTGCGGGCGCGAGAGACATGCTGTGGGCCGCGCGGCGCTCACCTCTTCCTTCTCCTTCTTCATCTTCTCGCGCATCTCGCGTTCGGAGACAACCCTGGTCACCGTCAGCCGAGCGCCTGGCGAGGCAGCGAGGACGGGCAAATGGGCGACTCACCAGGCGGCAACTTCGTCCACACACTCGCGAGGGCGTGTCTTGTTCCGGAGCAGGTAGCCCTGCAGCGCTGCGACCTGAGGTTGGAGGAATGTCCGTCAGCGTTCCGTTCCGCGCAGTCCAGCGCGCGCTCCGCCTCCGCCGTGGCGCACCACGCCACGAACCGCAGAGGGCGGAAGAGGTCGGCCGAAGAGACTTACGCTCAGCTCGTTCTCAGGGATCGCGTCCCCAAAGCGCTTCGCGAGCGCCGAGATCTCTTCCTCGTCCAGCGGCGGGATCCGGTGCGCGGCCGCGCGCTTCCGCTTGGACTCGGCGAGGTGCGCCGCGTCGGAGGCCTCCTTCTCTTCCTTCGTCGCCGCCTTGCCCTTGCTGTCTTCGCTCGCGACGGCGGCGGGGGCGGCTGCGGCGGGCGCGCGGGCGGGGAAGAAGCACTTGAAGATGCCCTCCGCCTGCCATTTGGTGGCGTGCTTGAAGTTCACCCAGACGTCCATCCGCCCGGGCCGGGAGAGCGCGGGGTCGAGGCGCTCGATGTGGTTCGTAGTCGCGAAGAGGAGCCTGCGCGCGAGGAAGACGGGGGACGGGTCAGCATGTAGGGCCTGGTCGGTGTGCACGCAAGCGGAGTGGGAGGCGCGGGACGGGACACGTCAGGCGAGGCGAGCGCGACACGCGTGCGTGCGAGGATCAGAACGGGGAAGGGCCCGAAGACGTGTTGGGCAGATGGGGATGGCACGACCGTGGCTACGGGCACAGGCGGAGGCGCGCCCCGCGGCGGCGCATCGGAGGCGGGAGAAGGACGCGGCGAGACGCAGGCGGCGACAGACCGAGGCGCGCGCGCGGTCCATCCCGCCCACAGCCCGAGGCCCGAGACCCGAGACCCGAGAGGATGCAGGGAAGGGCGGGGAAGGGTGCGGGGAAAGGCAGACGGGGGCCGAGACGCAATCGGAATCAAGCGCGACTCACCTGCCCTCGGCGGCCGCAACACCGTCGAGGCTGTTCAAGAGCCCGCTCAGGGAGAGCGTCGAGCCATCGCTCTCCTCCTTGTTCTTTGCGGATGCCTTGCTGCTGCTCCCGGTGCTGCTTGAGCTGCCGGCCGCGGTGGGGACGCCCGTTGAGGACTCGTCGCGCGAGATGCCCCGGGTGAAGGCCGCGTCGAGGTCTTCGAGCAGAAGGATGCATCTGCGAACGCGGGTCAGCAGGCTCCAAGCGGAGATGGTCCGGACGTAAGGAGCGCCGGCCGCGGCCACATCATTCCCGAATCCGGCGCGAAGGCCGGCGCAGGGCTGGGCAAGGTACGCACCGGGACGGGACATTGCCCATAAGCGTCGTCAATGTGTTGTCGCTCATCCTGCGCTCGCACGGTCAGTCACCTGTCGCGCACACATTCGACTGACCACTTGCCCCTTGGACGAGAGTGAAACGACGTAAATATCGAGCCCGAGCTCCCCAGCCAGGCTGTGGATCAGCGACGTCTTCCCACTGGACACGCGTGCGGAGATCAGCTGCTGAAAGCACACCGAGACGGAGAACGCGCGTACCTGCCCGGGACTCCGTGCAGCAGGTATCCGCGTCGGAACGGAATTCCTACGCAATCACAACCCCAGGACCAGTGAGCTTGGGCGTGACCCAGCGGCGCGCCGACGCTTCACGTACCTCGCTCAGCGTACCTGCGGCGCAAACGCGGCGGCGGTTAGCGTTCGCGCTCAAGACGTCAACGCGCTCAGGGTCGCGCGCAAACTCACCAATCTTCCGACGCGAGGAAGTCCTTGCAGTCCGCGAGGATCATGTCCTTCACGCCCGGCTCGAGGACGATCGAGCTCATCGGTCGCTTCTGCCGGGCGCCATTCCATCGCCAGCAGCCGTACGAGCTGGCGCGCGAGCCGAGGTGAGACCAATATTCCCCGCATGCGCCGCGCAGATCAACCGAGCGAAATCCACGTACGTGTCCGCCATGAAGATGTGCACCCGGTGCTCTGCGTCCTTCTCGTATTCCCGCTTCGCCTCGAGCACCAGCCGCTTGAGGATGTCGTTGCTCCGCGCGACGACGCTGCGAGGCGAAGCCGTCAGTACGCGTGCGTCCGCGTCGCACGGAGTCTGGGGCGGGGGGCTTACCTTATTTTGAGCTCCGCGCAGGAGCCGTAGTCTTGGAACCGCTTAGTGCGGGTTATCTGGGGGGAGATGCGCCATCAGGTCCGCGATCGCGAGGGCCCATCAGAAGAAACGTGCGGGGACGCGCGCCGCCGTCCACGGGCGAATGATAACTCTAAACGCGTGTACGCACCCTCAGCCAGTGCCCGCGGTAGTATATCGTGTGTGTCGTGTCTGCGAAGGCCCGTCAGCGCGAAGTCACTGACTCCTACCGCAGGGGAGACTTACCCATGCTCGGCACAATGGCGACTGCGCGCACAGAACGGAGACGCGGACGCGGCGATACGCACACACGTTCGGTCAGTCACGGAACGCCGCAGCGCGCGGGACCGGCTCACCTCGTCGCTTCCTGCCGTTCCCCTGCTGAAACTCGCCGTCCTCCTCGTCCTCCTCGAGATCGCCCGTCGTCTTCTGCGAGAGCCCGTGCCGGCTGACGGAGCGCGTCGTGATGTCGAACTCGCGGCTGCGCCCCCACGCGGGTTGCTGTATCCGGGTTCCCATATGAGCGTCTGCATGCCAGACCGAAAGGTGACGCTGACCTTGGACAGCCAGTGCATGAGCCTGGGTGCCGCAGCGCGCGCGTCAGCTCAATCGCCATCTGACACCGTGGGGCAGTGGGAGGGAACGCACCAGTCATATGGGTAGTCTTCTTGGCTGAAGTGCGCGGTCAAGAAGAACGCTGAAGGCGCAGGCGCGTGGGTGGGTCGACGACGCCGAAGCGGAACGGGAACGCTCACAGTCAATGAAACCATTCCAAGCCGAGACCGATGCTCTCCGCGCGGTTTCGACGGTACCGCCAATGACAACAAGTTTCTGGAAGGACACGTGGCGAGGCAGTGAGTGGAAGAAGAAAGGGGATGGGGAGGGCTGGGACTGACAAGAGTGTCCTGGATGGGGTTGCTGTTGCCGGCGAAGGGGGAGAGGAGGCCCTTGAGAGCCTGCATGGCTGCGCGTCGGGCTGGTGGATTGGGAAGGGCGGTGGAGGAGAGAGGGGGAGCGAGCGGGAGGGCTGGAAGGGTGGGCGCGGAGGGGTTTATATGTAACGGGCGTGCCTCGTGCTCGGATGAACAGCTCGTTAGTGGAAACCGACTGGCGCCCGCCTCGCTACGGTAGCGTCTGTCCCCGCGCCTCTCGTCCCGCGTACGAACACCTAAGCGCCCGTAGCCTCTTGCCATTATGGGATGAGCGCCCGTCTACGCGTGTTCCTCCAGCTGAGACAGGGAGAGGGTACGTACCTTCGCCTGCGCCTCCTCCTGACTCTGCGCGGCAGTGCCCAACCTCGCCCGCCGCCACTCTCCGCCCTGGGTGCGTATTCGCGATAATCCCGCCTAAGCGCGCCGCCTCGTGCCACCACGACGGACGGCCAACGGCAACAACAAGCCCCCTTCGAGTCGCGAGTGCCCCCCAGCCCAGCCGGGCCCAAATGCGCACCCGTCCACCGCGCCCGCCGTCGCCCGCCCGCAGGCGTCTGCGGCTGCGGAGCCCGGACCGGGTCCCCACAGCGCCGCTCGCCCGAGGTCAGCGCTGCAGAGTCGCCCGCCATCGACCCACGCGCGTGGGCCAGGATGCACCAATCCTGCGCGGTCCACCAACGTCCTCCGCGCTCCCACCCCCTCATACGCACCCGCCTCCGAGAAGGCAGCGGCCCCCCCGCATCCCGGTCCGCCCCACGACTGCGCGCTTCGCATGCGTGCGTGCGCCGTGCGCAGGGGCGGGCGTGAGGAGTCAGGCCGTGCGGCGGGTGTCGTACAAGGTACGTACGCGTCCATCCGTCCCCGTCCCCCCCTCCTCCGGGAATCAACACGCCAGGGGGAAAGCGAGGCGGGCGTGGATCCACGCCCGTGCGCGGCCCTGCGCGGCCAAACCCTCCACTGCCAGCCCGGCTGGGCTGCCGCAGGGCTCGACTCCACACTGTTGACGACCGCGCGGGGACCGCGCACGCACGACCGCATTCCAGCGCCCCCAGCCCAGATTTCAACTCCGCCCCGCCGCCCGCCCGTGATGGACCTCTGATGGCGGTCATGCGCGCCGCGGGACGTGGCCTCCACGCTCGCCCGCCACGGCCCGGCATACGTAAACGAACGGGAGTTGCACGATCGCGAGAGCCCGAGCCCCCGCCTTGCCTAATGCGCGACGGACATCGCTGAGGAAGCAGGAGCAGCAGTCACCGAAGCGGCAGAGATGGTTCGTCGAACACACACCGGAAGGCAATCCCAGCCACATAACCGAAAGTGGCATGTTGCTCTGCTCGCGCCTGTTGGTCGCCCGCTGTGAGGTACATCGCCGCGAGGCGGAAGCGACCGAACCCGAGTTGGCAGGCTGCGATCGCGCACGAGCCCAAAGACCTGCAGCGTGGACAGTGATTGCTGAACCGATGAACCGCAATCGACTCACCTCGCCCACCTTCCCTATCAACACACGAGTCCGACTCGGCCTGCATATTGTCCCACCTTCACCACCGCTCCGCCCACGGCCTTGGCCTCCGATCTTCAAAGACCGACCTCGAGTCCAAGCGTTCGCGCCCAATGTGGTAAGACTTGATACCGGACCCAACCATTGTTTCGCATCCGGCTCGTCAGAACGTCGACCTCGAGAACCCACGTCCATGTGTACAAAGCCTAGACCCCGTCCCGCGCGACTACGGTCCCGAAGGTGGGCGCAATGACTGGTCGGCGATAGTATTCAGGGGTGCGCGGGAATAGGCTGCGCGCCCCAGAATCCAAATCTTCGATCGTCATAGGCAGCCCAGAAGCCTTGGCGAAGAAGAGTAGCGTGTCCCGAGTAAATGGGTGAAAGGACCGTACCTGCCTCGTCCTCCCGAGGTCGCTCGACGTTCACTTGATCTGTGCCGCCTGTGTCACGATTTCCTGTCGCAGCACAAAGCACCTGCGGCCAGGGCGCTAATGAGATCGCCGCTGAGTTGGAGCGAGAAGAGGGCGGTCATTAATCGCCACCTTATAGGCGACGATGGGAACCTAAGGAAATGGGGGCCGAGAAGGATAATAGTCAGCGCGGGGGCCGTGCAGCGCGAATCGAGCGTTCTCGGCCTACCGAGAGGCGCGAGGTGCAGAATCACGACAATAGAACGGAACTGCAAGGAAGAATGCGGGCGTTATGGGCCCTAGATCAGTTCACAGATAGATTGAGGCGGTTGCACCGGGGACTGCCTTGACATATCGAATCCATCTGCGGAGACGCAGGCGTTCGGGCTGCGAGCAATCAGTAGGCCAGCGCGATGTGGCGCAGATATGAAAGGGCACGAGCCTGGCAAGTGCACACACGAACCCTGCACCCCGCAGGACGCTGTAGTTAATATCCAAGCTCGGAATGATCTGGTCGTGCCCAAACTTCGAATCAGATGCTCATCTGCAACATGGACCACATACCGCCATCCGACAACCACAGAACTCTGACGATCGTGCTCCACTCCTTCACTGCGAAGGTGCATCGGCGCCGTGGTCCTAGGACTTGACGGCGTTCGTGAAGTAACCACACACACATCTGCCATACGCGTGGGAGGAACGTGTTTCTGCAGAACATGCGAGGGACACGAACCAATCAGGAGAAACCTCGCGACCGATAGGTCCCCATGGACGGCAGCGATGCATGATGGATGGATGAAGATAGCTTCAGTGGCGGAACGACGAGCGGAGCGCAGAAGCAGGACGTGAACGACGGCTGGGCAATCCACGATTTCGAACGTAGCAGGGGGACCTGTGCGGGACGCGTAAGCCTGCAGACAGCGTACGATCACACACCAGCACGATTCTCGAACACATAAACCGATCGTTAGCTCCGAACAACCTCCACGCTAAATGCACGTCTACTGCTTGATCTCACGAAACGTCTTGGATGGCATGCAGGGACGGTTCGAGAAGAGGAGAAGGGGCTGTAGTCATTCAGTCACTGGTGACAGGAGAGCCGAGCCGCACCACGTCCGCCACCCTCTTGCAGCCAGAATGCATGCTGGTTGTTGACGCTTCGATCTCACACATTTTGCGTGCGTGCACGTAAGGGTGACTCTCGTTGCGGGGACGCGTGTCAATTACCGCCCATTAGAAGCCAAGTAAACTACGATCTAAGACAAGATCGGTGTGAATTCAGCAGGGAGAAGTTCAATAGACGTACCATCCTTTGGTACGCTGTGATGGATATCCGAGATGACGGTAGTGGGTCTCCAAGGATCTTCAGTCTTGCCGCAGCAGGTGGCCCATCTCCACGTTGTCCTCTCCGTTGTCCGTCGGCGCCGTCACAACCAGGCCTTCATCCATCTCCCGCTTGACGCAGAGTTGCTCCGCGAAAATGACCGTCCCCGCAGTGCTGGCCCCGACCACGAGCCAGAAAAAGACCGACGTCGGGAACGCAGCCGTGTAGTACGTCGTCAACACCAGGTGGACGAACAGCAGCGTCAGCGCAAAGTCGAGCACCAGCCGCGGCCGCCGCACGAGCGCATACAGGCAGTACACGCTGGGTGTAACGCGGTCGGTCAACACGCGCGACATCGATCGCGAGATCGGACGAGGGAGACGTACTCTGCGACCGACGCCACCAGCCAGCACGCGACGATGAGCCAGCATCGGACGGGATCAAAGCTGCGCAGGCCGCCTTGCTGCGCGGACCCGAGCCCGACCTGCCTGCCGCCGCTCCAGACGGCGTTCCACGCACTCCAGGGCCCTTCGCCGGGCAGGGCGCGGGTCGTCGGGCGGCCCGCCATCTCGCGCCAGTCAAGGATCATCCCTGGGGTGTGCGGGGAGGGGGAGGGGAGGGGGAAGGGTCAGCGCGGAGCGGACGACGGGCGAGGGAGAGCATACCGACATTGGCAGCACCGCCTTCATACTCGAGCGAGGTGGGATCGGCAAAGATGACGAGGAGGGGCGGGACGAGGAGGGAGAGGGAGAGGTAGTGAAGGGTCTGGAGGGCGAGGATCTGGGAGAGGATGAGGACCGGATCCCAGCCGGTGGGCTTGGCCATGGTCGTCGTTGGCGGAGACAGCGGACGGCTGCGCGCGCTCGCCCACATCCGGCGTCTGACCGTGCGGCACGCCCCGGTCCGGCCTTACCGGTGGGTTCAGACGTTGGACGTTAACTAGGGAAGGTTGTACGCCACCCACTAACAATATCCTCCAATGTACAGTCATTTCTGTGACCTTTCAGCAATACGCACAAGTTCCTACAACGTTCCGACACTGGATTGGTGATCTAGTACTGCAGGGACGCCTTTTGTACAAGCTTCACCGCTGCTACCTTCACCATCGCCACCATACCATTACATGCTCGGCGAATGTATTCTTTAGGACCGGAAACTTCTATAAAGTCGTGAGTGAAAAGGATACCTCGTCGGTTGTTGCGGACGTACCTGGAAAAACGGTTCCTTGCCGTACATGGTCCTCACATACAGGTGGCATTTCCACATGAGCTCCACGAACTCCTGCTTGAACAGACGGAGAATGCGAGGGGCCAGAGAGTAAGAGACAATGCGTATCATCTCTCCCTCCCTCCGACGCGGCCACGGATGTTCAAACTCCAGAAAGATACCGCCGGTGTTCCGCGCCCGCCACCGGTGCTCAGGTTTCGCGACCGGGCACTTCGAGCAGTCGCAGGGATCTTTCCCGTAGAACTCAGCCTCGTAGTACGTCTCCTCGTCGACCCAGTCCGCGTCGCCGTCGTCGTTTGCGATAGTCTCGGGCGCAGAACGGCGGCACGACACCCGGTGCATGGTCCAGTGCTATGCGGCGCAAGCCTCGCTCAGCAAGCAATCGTCGAAGAAGTGAGCGAGGACACTTACCCGGTCTTGACACTCCGTGCTGCAGTAGTACGCCTCCCACCGCCCCGCGCACGGCCCCGCGCACCTCCGGAGCGCACGCTTGTGGACCGCCTGGATCCCGCACCCCGGGGCGGCGCAGCGGTACATGTTCTCGCGCCCCTTGATCTTCCGCGCGCGGTCCGCGCCCCACTTGTCGAGCGCGGCGCGGTGCACGCGGTGCGCCGCGAGGAGGTGCACGAGGTTGCAGAACCCGGGGAGGCCGAAAGGGTCGACACCGAGGACGCCAGTGAAAGACGCGAGCCACTCGGCGACGCGGAGGACGATTGGGGGTAAGAAGCCGCGCGCGGCGAGTTCTTCGCAGAAGCAGAGGGCTCTGGTAAGCCCCGGGTGCGTGCGGGCCGAGTGAAAAGTGCCGCCGAAGATGTGGTGGTCGAGGAAGAACTGGAAGTTGGTCCAGGCGGCGGCGGCGAGCGCGCGGTTCGCGAGGAGGCGACCTGCGGGGGTGGGGTCGTCGGATTTGCCGAGGTCTTCGAGGAGCTCTCGGACTTTGCCGCCGATGGGTTGCATCGTGTCGAGCGGACAGCAGCGAGCCATTTGGCTGGACACGGGGGTTAACGAGGCACTGAGGAGGGGCTCACGGAGCGACTTACCGGACCGCCCACTCGAGCGTGAGGGGACCGTTCTTGTTCTCGGCCGCGACGCGAAGGTCCTCGATTGAGTACTGTCGGAGTAGCTGTACTGCCTCCGAGTATTTGACATCTCTGTCGAGAGAATGATCGCGATGGTCATAAAAGAGCTCATCCTTCAGAGTCACGACATCGTCGAGCTTTGGGAATTCTTTGAGCTCCCAGCGGCCCGCGGTGGGGATGTCGGCGACGACATGGCAAATCACCGGCGGAGGCATTTTGGCTTGCAGATAGCCGACGTGTATCGAGGGTTTCTGAAGACCTGAGACGAGTACTTGAAGAGCGCAGAGGAGACGAATCGATGGGAGACGGAGTTGCCGATACGAACAAAGGCTGAGCTTCAAAGTGTCGTACTGCAGACGTCCAAAGGAGTTCCCACGCCGCGGACTGTGCCGTGTCGACGTCATCGAGTGGACGATGGGATGACTGGCTTGTTCGAAGACAACAAAGGGCGAGAAGAAGATCGATATGCGTCGGGGACTGAAGTCATAAGTCGTCGCTGTCCGCCTCATTCTGTTGGTTCCTAGTGTTCCGGTGTACGCCCTCATCCGAGGCACTACCAGTATGCTTAGTCATGTATACTACGTTCCCACGCATTGTACAGTACTATGCCGCCGTATCGTCCTAGATCGATATCCAATCTATCATCCTATCCACCATCGTCGTCCTATCCGACACCCTGTCCGTCATCCGGCGTCATTTCGCCTCTACGGCTCTCTTCGTCCACTGCTCGATTCTTCACACATTCATGGGGCGGCCACATAAGACGTCGTCTCGCCTGAAATGTGTCGCAAAGTCTGGCTGGACTCCAGGTGGATACGAAAGGGTAATTTTGTCGGGTGCGCTGGACCGACACGGAGGAAGCGTGAGAAGATATCTGGCGCCTCCGAGCGCTGCGCTGTCGCCACGTTGGGAAATTTATCCCAACTCATTTTCCAACGCTAGCATGACTCCTCCCCGTTGGTATGGTTCCGAAAACTGGAAGAGCCTATTGCGCTGAATCACGACCTCATCAGCACCAACGTACGTCTCATACGCTATTGAACTTGAGCGCTAGAACGATACCAACCTGCACTCCAGGCAGCACCGGGTTGAAAGGGAAACACGCTCAAGGATATTTCGCGCGCTGATCCGCTCGGTGGGCCTTCCAATCCAGAGCTGCGCTCTTCTATTAACACCTTGAATTGCTCCGTCGCCAGTACCTTACCATATCCTACATATTCTTCAACGTGTACCTCGACCACATCGTCCTTGGAGGCTCCCGCTACTCTGATCGGCACCGCAGGCTCCTCAACAGAACCTCAACAAAGCCTGTTACTCTGCCGACCTGGCCGACATACCCGACTTCGTTCCTCGCACCTCTTTGCGCATCTCCGAATGGGTCGGGACGTCCAAGATGGCCAACAGCGGTGGGACGCGGACTCCAAAGTCAAGATCCATCTGCGCGAGGACGCGCGGCGCCCGGGTGCGGGATCAAGGCCATCCTTAGGGGATCTGCAGGCGCAGCACGGCACGTCAGGCTCATGTGAGTGAGTCTTACGAGCCTCGGCTGACGCATCGTCGCCATACAGCAATGGGATATCCACCGGGGATCGTGCTATCTTCGTCTCCAGAAGTCGTGATGGGCACTCCACACACAGTTCTCGCTGTCGGGCAGGGGTCCGGCCCGCGGACGTTGCCGGTGCAGCCCGTGAAAGTCGGGAAAGGCTCCACGTTCAATGTCGCCGGTACCCACACTACTGGGCCATCCGCTTCCCCGCTTCGTCTTCTCCTCCACGGCCGGCGGCCACATGGCCACCACACTCCCGCCGCGCTGTCCGCACATCTCGGCTCGCGGGTCTACCCGCGCATCGCAACTTCGGGCCCCACGCGATGAGTGGCTCTGACCGAAGGGAGGACTGGACCGATCGTCTGCACGCCGCTCGCACCTGGAGGCCCCGGCCAGGTCCTGCTCGGCTCGCTTGCGCTCGCGCTCCCACTCAAAAACCCTTCCGGCCCCCATTTTCCTGTCCCACCACCACCCCTCCGCTTGCCCCGCTTTTCTCCCTCTCTCTTGCACGCACCCACTCTCAGCCATGGAGCAGATCGCTGAGTCCTCCGTCATCTTCAAGGGCGACGTCCCGCCCGCCGTTCAGAGGCAGATCGTCGAGTTCTCCGACTTCCACATCAAGGACGTCAGCTTTGCGCACTCGACAGGCCAGCGCCTCGTTCTCACCGAGGCCTCCGTCCACCGACGTCCCGAGGACCGCAAGCTGCAGTCCCGCGTCGTCTACACCACCACCGTTGACCACGGTCCGTCTCTCGCTCTTTCTGGATCGCACTCGCCTGTGGGTGTGACGCATGCTCACCCCGCGTGTACATAGATATGATTAACCGGCAAAACACCATGCACGGCGGCTGCACGGCGTTCATCGTCGATGTGTCAGTATCCTCTCTCTCTCGGACATCTCTTCCTTGATCCGCGCGTCACCCGCGCAATCCCGACATTGCCGCTGACGCTCATCTCCTTGCCTCCCCGCGCGCGCGCAAACACCCACAGATGCTCGTCCGTCGGGCTCGCGTTCCTCGGCATGGTCCAAGGCAAGCCCGCCGACTTTGTCTCGCAGTCGATCGTCGCCACGTACCACGCACCCGCGCCGCTGTACGTCCCCCGCTCTCACGCCCGCTTCCATGATCGCCGGCGAGGCGCACGCGCTCACACGCCCGGGTTCGGCTTACACAGCGGCGCGAAGCTCAGCGTGGTGAGCACGACGACGTCGTTCGGCGCGCGCACGGTCGCGTCGCGAGTCGAGGTGCGCCCTCCGCCCCTGAGGACGTCCGCGCTTCTCGTGTGCTTTTCTGCTAACGCCTCGGCGCCCCGTCGCTCTCTGCAGATATGGGACGTTACCCACGGCCGACTGTGCATCTCTGGGACGCACAACAAGATGGTGCCAAAGCTGCCGACGCCGACACCAGCCGGCCTAGCGGTAGGGGGCGCAAAACTGTAGCACGGCAGGATTGTATATTTACCTATCATACTGGTGTTTCGGCTTGGTACTATGCATTTTCGTCTCTTTTGCTCTCATGACGCGCGTGCTCTTCCTCTGAGACTGTCGGCAGGTCTGACCCCAAGCGCGTTGAGAACACACACCCACTCAATGAGGAGCACTGTTCCATGCGCCGACGGTGATGCCCATAGGCATCTGCAGCGGCACATTTGGAACGACTCGGCGAATTCCGAGGTGTGGGAACATCATCGGTGGCCTCGACACAATACGACTCACGCTCTTCCCCTCATAACTTTAACCCACTACACCCAATGTCTCCCTCAGTCCATCACATCTTCGTTGACGCACTGACAAATGATTGTAACTGTGACCTACTCCGTCCAGATAGCTCTTCTGGAACAGCACCCCTCTGATACATTATTCGACGTTGATCCTGGTAATCCTTTCGTGCTCGAAGTCATCCTCCGGTATTTCATCAGGCATTATTCTTGAAAAAGCGCCACACGTGGTTCCTTTTCATTGTCCGACAGGGAACTGTCGGGATGCGAGCCTTGCAAGGCATTCAGCCTCAAAGGGCTGTATATATTCGCTTTCGGCATCTTAAAAGCGGAGCAGAACAGCGACGTGGGCGTCAGCAGCCGCGCTATTGCGATATTGATATGGTTGTCCTTTCACAGACACCTCGACATCTATGGACACTCGGCCAGCAGTAACTGCGTTTCTGGACGCGTGTCCAGTTCGCTCCGCAACGCAGTTGAGCTCGCCGCCATCCTCACTGGCACGCGCGAATTCATTCCGCCTGTCGTCACCCTGCGCGTCGCGGCATGGGTGGAGACCCTGGGGCCTCACTGCGGCGTCGATTCGTTTCATCAAGTTTGCTGTAAGATCGCGTCCCAGGAAGCCATCTTTACCGATGACTCGTTCTACAAGGCAGACCCGAACAATGCTTCCAAAACCTGCGAGCGCTGGGACGCCGACGCGTCGCGTGGCCCTCTGTTCGTGGAGTTCACGCACCCACGCTCACGCCATCCGGACGGCGAGATCATCCGCGTCCTGTCGCGGACAATGTCCCCTCTGATCTTGCGTTTATTCAGGGATCGCTCGATAGAGTTGCTGAAACAGTGCGGCTTTAATGCGGTGCGCGACGATAAAAGGGTATGTTTATTGTCCGTCTTTCCTGCGATTTCGTTCGCCGATCGTCACTCAGAAGGGCGCAAGTGTTCTCAAGGGTACATTTGCGGAGGAAGAAAGGTGGTGGAATACCAGTGACGAATGACAGGATCATAGTATACGGCACGTGCCGCATTGCTTACGAACTGCAATGAATTGCCTCCGGGCAAGAGGGATCGTGTACTTGCGACATCCACAGCTCAACCTTCTGCCCCCCGGGAGAGCGCCGATCAGATGCGGAAACACTCAACAAATATAATACAGCCAATTACACTACTAGCACACGGACAACTGGTCCATAGATCCACAGAGCGTCGTAAGAGTCGTGATAACATGGCTTCAACAACACGAATGCCTCGGACTAGCACCCCTCATCTGGGCGTGTACGGCGGGGGAGGAAGTGCCGGTTCATCCTCCGGCTCGCGGTGCGCTCCTACGACCACGACCTGCCCCTCCTCCTCCTCGTCGCTCTCCTCGTCCAGCGTTTCCTCCATCCCCTTCCCAGCAGCAACCTCTCTAAACCTCATACGCACCCCCGAATCCAGCGCACGCAAGTGCTCCCCGCGCTCGACCACCATGCTCACCGGCGCGCGCGCGCCCCGCCCACCCAAGTCCAACGGCGCCGGCGCCGCCCGTCGCGCCTCGACCGCGCCCACGTTCACGACCCTCAGCTGCGCCCTCCGCGGGCTCATCGCAGGCGAGGGCATCGGTATGGAGACAGGGTTCGGGGAGCGTGGCGGGCTCGGCAGGCGGCGTGCGCCGGTCCACTGCGCGAGGTCCGCGCGCTGGCGCGCGTCGTCGAACGTGGAGAGGTGGAACGTCGCCGCCATTGGCGTGACCGCGAACGCGCCGGGAGCGAGCAGCATCTGCGACGTACGCTCTGTCCCCGCGGCCGCGGGCGGTGGTGTCGGCAGAGGCAGCGGCGACGGGGGCAGCGGCGGGAGTTGCGCCGTGTCTGTCGTTGTCGGCTCGGAGGGCTCCGTCTCGTGCTCGTGTTCGCTCCCGCTCGCGTGCGCCTTCTTGTCGCAGCGCTCGCGCCAGTATTTCGCGTACCCGACCGACATCGGGGAGTGCACGTACGCGGGCGGGCCCACGGACGCGAGCGAGATCGGGGTGCTGTACCGGCCGGGTGCCTCGATGATGACGGGGTCCTTCGGGGGCACGGGCGGGGCTGCGTGTATGGCACGATCAGTTGCGAGAATGAAGGAGGAAGGGGGGAAACTCACGTTTGCCCACGCCGGCCTCCTGGAGCGCGCGACGGCGCTTGCGGAGGTTGTACCAGTAGCCGAGGAAAATGGCGAGGAGAACGAGGAGCACAGAGGTCGCGGCGGCGATCGCGATGAACTCTCCGCTCACCTTCGCGCTCACGGGCGCGTTTGGTAGAGGCGAAGTCGAAGTCGTTGTTGCACCCGGGGGAGGAGGGACGGAGGCCTGCTGGCGTCTGGCATGTTGGAAGGATTGGGGATGCGCTTGTGGGGGCGCGGAAAGGGTGGGCGGTTCGCGATAACGGCGCCTAATCCGTCTTAGGGGAGGCGTCATGAGGTTGCAAAATAAAGGAACAGGCCACAGGCCTGCAGAAAGAAAGAAAGGCGTCCAAGGACGGACGGGAGGAAGAAAAGTGAAAAAGGGCACGGGGGCGCGAGAGGAACCCAAGGCGGACCCAGCCGGTGTGAGGGCGAGGAGGGACGGGGGGAAGAAGCTCGCCCATCTCCTCCGCATCGCCAATATAAACCTAGGCGGTGGGCCGAGCTAGAGTTCGATGACGCTCGCGCAAGTGCGCTTCGCTTAGGACGCCGGTCAGCTCCCCGTCGCGCGCAGCGGCCGCACCGCACCGCACGCCCGGAAAGCGCACTCGCTCGTCCGTCCTCGCACCCACCAGCGAATCATGTGCCGCGCGCCCATCACGGTCGGGCTGGAGGTATTTCGAAGTGGTACCGCCTTGGACCACGAATGGCTATCGCTGCGCTGATGACGGTGGCGCATCACGGCATGCCCAGGAGCGCACTCCATTGACACTGCCGCCATTCAACGGGGCACTGCAAGATTCGAGGATGGACAGCCCAATTGCTCGCGCATCCTGGTATGCAGTGGCGAGACTGGTACGCCAGCCCGGTGGCCGTCGCAGCTACACATACCAGATCAAAGACGAAACCTGTCGGGACAAGGAGTGGCGACCATTGCATCCAGTCTGAATGATCTGCACAGGATGTTTCATATCAGCAGCGCCATGAGCGGAAAAAGAGCCTACTGCGATTGCAGATCCCTGGGCAGCCGCTGTTTGAACTGCCGGAATGTGAAAGCTATTGACGTCGAGGCCACATGAGCGGCGAACGATACGCATCACCAGACTTTCAAAAAGCAGTGAATAGATCAACAGATACTAGAGACCGCACGTAAGAGCCGCCGCGAGGACTACCTATAAGATGAGGCGATCAGAGACGAGACGTCTACTCTATGCAAAGCGTGGAAAGCAAGGTAGAATACTAGATGATGAAAACCCATAGCTCGAGGGATAAAGATAAATGACTAGAACCATCCAGAGACACGGGGCGACAGCTGCTTCCTAGCAGCCTACTCGCATATCAGCCTTCCGTATGATCATTCGAAAGAGGACAACACACCTTGCGTATCAACTTCCGCTTCCACTCTGGAACCGTCCAAAGCGCACGATACGACCCCAGGAGGTCCGGACTCAGCGACCACGTGCGCACACGGATGACTTGTCCTTGTCGGTATCGGCTCGGGTGAGGGATGTCTATGAATATTTCCGAATCTGGCCACGCCGACTGAACACAGCGATCCGGAAGGTGAACATATGGGAACTCGTTGTCGAACTGTTCCTCATCGATCCAGTCTGGGTCGTCGTCGTCTTCCGGGATGTGTTCGTCCATAGGGCCTGACTTGCAGAAGAAGCGATGTACCGCCCAGTGCTGCATGGACAGACCGTGCCACGTCAGCACTAGTGAAGCAGACGCTGGCAATCGGACACTCACCCGCTCTTGACATGCCCAGCTGCAATAGTGCGGCTTGCGCTCGGGCGGACAGCGCCCGCCACACTTTCGCAGCGCGGTGCCCGTGACGGCCTGTATGCCGCACTCCTTGACCGCGCACCGGTAGCGGTTCGGCGTCCGTTGAACCTTGGCGAGGCGCTGGCTTTCGATGTACGCGCACCGTGTCTTCCAGGTGCCGTACGCCCTCCACATGTCCGTGAACTGCTGGAACGGCCGTACGGTCTGCATGTCGGTCCCGGTGCAGCGGGCCTCGAAGGTGGCGATCCAGTCGGCGATGCGGACGACGATGTGCGGTATGGCATGCCCGACGCTGAAACGTATCGCGCCTTCTGCGCACCCGGCGGCGGCAAGGACCTCTGGGTAGGGGTGGCTGGAAGAGATGGCATTGAGGCTGTTGCGACTGCCGTGGGTCGCGCGGGTGGTGGTGAAGAATTTGCGGAACCAGAAAAAGGCGCGAGCGGCGAGAGCCTGCATGGAGATCAGCGGCTTGTATCCCTTGAGCTCCTCCAGGGGGACCTTAATGCGTGGCTTCAGCCGTGGTTCCCACAGTTGTGGAGACAGGGCGGTGAGGAGGTCGTAAGACTCGATGTGACCGAGCTTTGCGGGCTTGTCGTAGCCTGCTAGAAGTCTGGGAAGGAAATTGCGGGTCAGCTGGTGGTAGGGACAGCATGAGTTAGAGTGAAACTACCGCAAAGCAAGTTCGAGCATGGCTGGTGCTTCCATGCGCTTGCAGCCATCAACGAGGGCATCCATAGTAAGTCGGTTGTGGTCAGAGATATCCTTGTCGGGTTCATCCATGCCGACAAAGTCGAAGCAGACCTCTCGTCGGATACAGCTGAGGTCGCAGAGAGCCCTGTCTTCCCATAGAGGACGCTCCGGAAGGTTGAGGACGACTTCGTGGATGACGCCCATCGTGGTCGTTCGTTGGCGTTGGTCGGACGAGCTCTTTGCACTCTGGAGGTGGGCGCAAACTGCCACGCGCGCCCCCGGGCCGCTTGGTTGAGAACGGGCCCCTGGCACCCCTCTTCGGCGTTCTGCCCGGGACCCCGGATCCCCCATCTTCCGCCCACGACGGATCCTGTCGATCCACAAACATCCAGTCTTTTTGCATCCACTGCACACGTACCAGGCTCCAACCAGGCTCGACACGTTTCTCGCGTTACATTCCGCATAAGGATAGCAAGAAAACCAGGTCACATACATTGCCACACGAGTTCGCGGGTTCTGAGACTTCGTGAGGCGATATAAGTTGATCCGTCACAGCTCGAGCAGCGAGAGATACTACGGTAGACACCTCTATGTTGCCCACCACCTGTCATCAACCGCGAATGTGCCGTCGAGCACACTCCGCTCCTGCGCACGGAGGAATGGTGAGTGCTCGCAACTGAGGGTAGCGCCAACATATACTGCACCTTCGGCTTCCCCAGCCTGGCACTCAAAAAGCACGAGCGGAGAATCTCCGAAGACTGTTCCCGGTATTGACGTAGAATACGAGGAGGCAAGGTGGAAGAGACGACGCGGACAATCTCGCCTTCTGGATGCCGTGGGTACGGGTGCGTGAACTCGACGAATAGTTCACCGTCAGCGCGTGCACGTGAAGGCTCGCGGGGTGTAGGGGCAGATCGGGAATCTATCACCCTGTATATAGCGGCGTCGTACGTCCCCACGTCGACCCAGTCCGGGTCCCCGTCGTCTTCGGAGATGACCTAGGGAGTACCGCTGCGACAGCACACTTGGTGCATCTCCCAGTGCTGGAAGAGTATTCTCGTATCATTGAGCACGTTCACCGGAATACAGCAGCATATACACACGTTGTGCTGGCACTCGGCGCTGCAGTAGTACGACTTCCATCGCCCGAAACACCGTCCGGTGCACATCCGGAAAGCCCGCTTGTGAAGAGACTGGATGCCGCATCCGGGGGCGGCGCAACGATACATGTTCTCGCGCCCAACGATTTTGATTCTGTATTTCAGGTCGCTCTGGTCTTTCTCTGTACGGATCGCGCGGTACGTCTTCCGTAGAGCAAATAAGTCCTGGAACCCCTTGAACTTGTACGGGTCGGCGTCCCAGAGGGCCGCGGACGTTTCGAGGTAGGCGGCGACGCGCAAGGCGATGCGCGGGATGAATCCGAGCCGAACTGCGAGATCGCAGTAGTTTGCGGCACTCGAAAGGCTGGTGAGCTCCCGAGCGGAGTACAGAGAGCCGCCGAATTTTGCGTGATCGAAGTATGCGTGGAACGAAATCCAGGCTATGGCAGCGCACAGACGCTGAGTGGCGAAGAGGTCGTTTTTGCAAACGGTGGGTTCCCCAGCTTGGACGCCTTGGCTTATCTTCACAGCATCCTCAAGTATGCGTATAAGGTCACACCCCTGGATCGA
This sequence comes from Epithele typhae, assembly GCF_022376455.1. Taxonomy (NCBI): domain Eukaryota; kingdom Fungi; phylum Basidiomycota; class Agaricomycetes; order Polyporales; family Epitheliaceae; genus Epithele; species Epithele typhae. Next base: position 83,533 of record NW_025954289.1, read on the forward strand.
TTTGGTGTATTCACACCCCGAAAGTTCCCTGAAAGGAACATAGGAGTCAGTTCGAGCAACACCACTGGGGCCGCAACGTAAGGCGTGGGTTGGGAAATAGTCACCGTAGGACAAATTCGAGCATGAAGAGTGGATGACCTTCAAACGTCTTGACTCTCACTTCCTCCGGGCTGAGTTTCTCCATGCCTGATATCTCCATCGCATACCATGCATCAACAGTTCTAACAGCGTCGTTGCGATAATCGTAGAAGACCTCTTGTTTAAGCGTCACGAGTTGGTCAATTCGGTCATACCTCTTGCACGGCCACGTTTCTGGAGTGTCGGCTACGACGTGGTGAGCGAACGGGGGCATCAGGGCAGTCTGGATCTGCAAAGTGAGTAAAGAAAGGAGAGGAAAGGAGGCGCCAGCAGCTGCACGCTTTAGCACTTACATCTTCCCACGCCGCGCCCTCGTCCGACCAGCACGTAGACTCCCGCGCACAGTGCATTATCCGGAAACATTTGCCAGGGGACTCCTAATCAGCAGGCGAGTATTTCAGGGAGACATACGCGCCAATATGCGATGCTGTTTATGCCTAATCATGTTGTCGGCCTGCTTGTCCCCGGGCGCGGGCGAAGCTGCAACAGCATTATGCCTTCGCATCCCGGGGAGCAGTTCCCGGTACGCTTCCGCGAAACGCGTTTCTGGATCGCCTGAATGCCACATCATGGCGCAGCGCGACGATACATGTTCTCACGCGAGCGGATCTTGAGGTTGCTCGCCGCGTCCGATCGCTTCTGGTATATCCCGAACGTGTGGTACCCTTCCGCAGGGCCGAGAATGGAGTGAGTCTTGTATGTGTTTACGGATCAGCGCGCCACCGCGGATGAGGGTTTCTGGCGACGCGGCGACGCGTATAGCGACACGCGGGATGGCGAGCTCGGAGATGCATGAAGTACATCTATGTCACCACAGCGATCACGCGGCGGCCGGCTTCGAGGTCGATGCTGTGCACGCGAGGGTAAGTGAATGCCATTCCGAACGGAAATGCATTAGGTTAAAGCGAAAACACTATGTAATGTATGTTTTGACGAATATCACAAAAACAAGAAACTACACTCGCGACGCGACAAAACCGTCGAAGTCCCGCACAGAAGCAAACCGCAGCTCCCCCTCCCGCAACCCCACAAACAGCCGTGGCCCGACCCGCGCATCCAGCTTCCGCCATCCGCGCACATCGCCGCCGCCGCCGCCGCCTTTCCCATTCCCTTGACCCCCATCCTGGGCACACCCGCGAGGGAGGCGCGCTTCCGCGGCCCACCAGTCGAACGCGCCGATGGCGTCGAGGTCGGGGTCGAAGTCGGCACTCCCCGCAAAGGTGCCGCCCAACGGGCCACCCCCGCGCGCAACAGGTTCCGAGTCGATGGGGCACGAACTCGCGCTGACGCGGAGCGCGAGGAGGCAGAGGTTCGGGAGCGCGCCGGGAAGCGCGCGCAGGAGACATGCCAGGACGCGCGCAGGGTCGTTCGGACGCGCGCCCGCCGTCTCCACGGGTGGTCCCACACCGGTCTGCACGTTGGGGAAGCTTCGTACATCGATCGCGAGCGCGAAGAGAGATGAGCAGCCCGGCGTGGAGAGCGCGTCCTGGAAGTGGGTGAGTACTGCTAGTACCACCTCAAGGACGACGCCTGCGCGGGACTCACCAGCCAGCTTGCGTGCTCCGGGGGTATCGCGCCGTCGTCGATGACGACCAGTTCGAGGTAGCGCAGACGCGGCATCTCGGGCGCGTAGAGCCGCCAGAAGGGCAGCTCGCAAGAGGCCGTCATCCGGAGCGCGAGCCGCCGCGGGGACGCCGCGCCGAACACCTCCGCCAGGGGTTCCGGGTCCGCTGGGTGCTCCGGCGTGAGGGTGAGATTGAGCTCGAGCGCGCGCACGGGCCGCGAGATTTGTAGTGAGCGTAGGGAGGGGATGTCGCCACACAGGACGTCGAGACTCCCTTGTTCGGGCTCTTCCGATGGTATCGCCGGAGGTGAATCTGGTGGGAGCCACCAGCTCCGCGGAGAGACCTCGCTCTGGGAGGGAGGGTAAGACACCTCGGTGAGCTGCAGCACGCGCAGCGCGGGGAACAGTGTTGGGAGGATGTTCCGAGGTGGTGGATTCTGGCACCTCGTCAGCACGAGCGTGTGTAGGTTCGGCATGACGGGTAGGTGCATGCTGGAGGTGACGCTGCCTTCTGGTGGGTGCGTCACCCACTGCGAGTCGACGACCAGGCGCTGCAGGGTTTCGGCGCTGCAAAGTCGGGACAGAGCCGACTGTGTGTCATCGCCGAGCGAATGCAGGTCGAGCGACTTGAGGCAGGGGAGGGATACGAGTGCGGGAATGAGGCGGGCCTCGAGACCGAGCCACAAATCTGCATCCGGAAGGATGAGCGTGGCGAGCGCAGTTGCGTGCGGGAGGAGATGTGCGAGGGAAGCAATAGAGGCCAAAAATTGCTCTGTGGGAGCGTGCGCGACTTGACGGAGGAGTGTTAGATGTCGGAGGTACGGCATGCGGGAGAGGTCGGCGAGCATGAACAAGCAAAACTTGGTGAGGTGTGGGGCGGAGGCGAAGCGCACGTTGGAGACTGCTTGGCGGACCGCCCTGTCTCGAAGGAAGTAACAAGTGGACCCATAGATGAGTGCGTCATATGGAGGTAGATGGAGGAGGAATTCAGCCAGGATGTCGGTGTTAAGGACTGGTGGGGACTTCGGGGTGTACATGCTGCGGCTGAGTCCAGTGTTGCTGCGTAGTGGGCGAGGAGATGGGTGGTTGAAGTAATCCTCGTCGATCCGCTTCCGCTTGAGAGCGTGGCGCTTGCATATTTGAGAATGGGAGGGAGCGGTGCTGAGGCGGAGGTTCGAGCGCGCGAGAGGATATACATCCGCGGTCATGACGACAGCGAACGTACCGCGACGGCTTCAGGCGTAATGGTGGGACGCGGCATCGACATCCGCTCTTTATTAGAGAAAAGAGGGGCTTTCCCTTCCCTGTCGGCGGGCCTGAGACACTTAGGCTCGATCTGGTCCTGCATCTGTATTTGCACCGGGAGAGAGAGCCGCGGATCGGGGAACGCGCACCGGGCTGCAAGCCATGGTCGGCTGGCTGGCGACGAGCAAAGCAGCGAAGGCTGTGGCCACCCGGTTCGAACACAACACCCGCAAAACAATTTGCGCCGCACCGCTGCCAGGGGGCTGCGGGTATGACCATACGCTCGCCGCAGCCCAGCCGCAGGTTGTCCATCCCCGAGGGAGTAGAGACTTGGCCCGTTGCCGCCGGAAGAATTCGAAGGACGGACTTGCACACCACCGCGACATGGAGTCCGCGTCGGAAGACGGAAAGAAAAAGGGAAAAGGGGGCATGACGAAAGCGGTGCATCGGGATCTATCGCGGTGGCAGTGAGTACGGGCCGGCCGACAGCCTCGGACACCCCGATAGAAAGGGGCTTTTTGCTGCATGCAAGGTGGCCGTGGCGCACGGTGAGCGGACGTGCGATGTCGGCGGGGGCGAGAACAGCCAGGCGCTGGAGCGTACCAAGAACGCGTCCATCGCAGGCTAGAGGCGCGCTCGAGAAGTCTTGGCTGTTGGCATGATTGGACGAAAGCGGTCGATGGGTGCACAGCATGAGGCCGTGTTGGTCCCCAGGCTGCGCACCCACAATCCACTGCGCAGATTGTAACAAAGACCAGGAGCACAGAAGACCATCTGCGCACAGCTCGCGTGGTCATGGGTACAATGGCTGAGTTGACGCCCATAACGCTGTGTATTCGAGACGAGAGACTGCATCGACCTGTTGACCTGAGACGACGCAAGTCTTCTCCGGGCACAGCGCAAATCAGAACCGCAAACGGACACATACATTTCATTTTGGATAATCGAACACACCAACCTACGGCCCGTTTTCCCCCGAGTTTCCACCTCCTGTTCCATCCTGCAAGATCGCCGAGCAGCGACACTGTAGCCCACATTTCACCTCTGGCAACCTGCGCTCCGAAACTCTCCGTTTCGCCATGGCAGCCGCGACGGCCCGGCACTTAGGCATCGAGGAGTGCAGCGGCCTTGCGCGCGTTCGCCCGGACCGCCTCGACCTGCAGCTCGAGTTGCCGGATCTGCGCGCGGCAATCGCGGGTCTCCTCACGCGCCGCGTATAGCTCCTCCGTCAGCCGCGCGTTCTCCGCTTTCAACGCAGATACCGCCGAGTCCTAGGGCGCGGGGTCGCGTGAGCTTAGGTCAAGCAGAAAAGGGTGGAGGACTTACGTCGGTCGAGGCCTGGCGCGTCATAGGCGTGGACCTCGATGCAGAGACGGGTTCTGAAATCGAGGGAATGGATGCTACAGGGGGAGCAGCGGCCGGTGGAGGCGCAGTCATCGTCCTCGAAGGGGTCGGGGCGGGTGCGGGTGTAGAGATTGAAGAAGACGGTGGAAGCGAAACTGGTGTGGCGCCCGTAGAAATGGAGCCGTCCTCAAGGGAGACGAGGTTTGGAGGTGCGGTCTTGCCGGAGAAAAATTCCGCGGAGGTAAGCGAAGGCTCGGCGGACGGTGCAGGTGGGAAGATGTCGGATTGGAAAGAATCAGACTGAAAGAAAGAGTCAGCTGTGTAAAAAACTGCGCAAGATTTGCAAGACAGTCAATGGGAGGAGACGTCTCCTTTCAACTCATCCAGTCTGCTCCCCCATCGCGCATCGCCTCCATCTGTGGGTGTCCACTCCTTTGCAGCTTCTCCGTGAGCAATCGCAACAGGCGCGCACAACGCGCACGGCGGAAGACCAGTCCAACTAATTCCTCACCCGCACGAATGGCACATCCTCGTTCCTCCTCGTCGCTCGCCTACGGCCGGGCATCTGCTTCAGGCACAACGCCTCTGCGCGGCCGATGTGCAGCGGTCTGTACCTATCGCGCAAGGAGATAGGTGACCTTTTCATCGCATGTTCTTCATGCCTACGCCATAGGTCCGTCCGCACCACAGCTCGCCGATAGCGAGATTAGGGGCCTCCCCTTTCCAGCCTCCCCCCAACAGGGGTGACAGAGCGAGGCGCGTGTACCACTCTGACTACACAGGGAGCAAAGAACACACCTTGCGGGGAACGATGAAGCCGATGGCTTCAATAGAGGACGCCGCGACCTTGAAGGCGCGCGCGATTTCGCAGTCGGAGACGCTGAGGCCACGGCGAGGAAGGAAACACATGCCGCGCTGGGGGTCCGAGGACTTGTACTCGGAGAGCGGGAAGAGGTTGTCGTTTTCGTACTCGTAGTAGCGGATGTTGCCGTCGCTGCCCCAGGCGGTCAGCGGTGGGACGTGATCAGTATGCAAAGACTTACCCCTTGCCGGCAAGGAAAAGGATGTTGTTGTCGGTCCAAAACGGCATGAGAACGCCGGACGTCTGGTCGATGGTCATCATCTTGACGTTGCTGAGACTGCCGGTCTCCCAGAGCGCGATCTGGCGGTCACTCATCTTGCTGAACCCGGTCGTCGCGAGGCGATCCTTGTCGCCCATCCAGACTACGCGCGCGCCCTACGAAAAGATACCGGTGGAAGGATGAGATCCAGCACGGAAAGGCGCGGAGTGCACGCGATTGCGGCGCACGCGATCGCGGCATGGGTAAGAGCGCGTACCTTGATACCACCGTGGCCCTCGGTGAGGCGAACGGGCTCTCCGCCGGTACGCGGGTCGAAAATGCGGATCTTGCGGTCGCGAGAGGTGGTGGCGAGGAGCGTACCGGACGGGTTGAAGCACAAGCTCTGTATGGCGTCGGCGTGGCCGCCGAGAACGGACTTGGCGGCCTCAGGGGCAGCGAGGTCCCATAGCTTGACTACGTGGTCGCCGGTAGAGGTCGCGATGACATTGTTTGCGGTGGGGTGGAAGAGGACGTGGCCGACGCGGCGGGGGATACGTCGATGCGGGCGACAGGGTCAAAGTCGGTGGGCTCCCAGTTCTCGAGGCCCCAGCCCTCAAAAATATCGGGGTCGACCTTCCATATCATGGTCTTGCCATCCTCGCCGGCGGAGGCGACGATGGAGTCGTTGAACGGCGACCAGTCGGTGTCGAGGACAGGGGCAGTGTGACTGCGGGCGAGGGGGACGATGTCGGGGAGCTTGTACGGGAAGCCGGTCGGGAGGGGCGCGAAGGGGTTGGGGAGGGGCAGAATGGCGAATGCGCCGCCGCCGGATGACTGCCAGTTGAGAGAGACGTAGCGCTGCGAGGGGCGGATGAGCGGGGGCCGTGGGCGCGGTCCAAAGCACGCACAGTGGACGCCGCGACAACGTTGGTGTCCCAGGCAGAGTTGGTGACCTTGACGTTGTCATAGCCGTACTCTTTCTTGCCCGTCTGCCCAAAGACATGGCTGGGAGCGAGTGAATATGGAGAGCGCGTGGGGAGACCAGAGCGGTGCGCACCGATACTTGGAGGCCCGGACGAAGCGCGACATCGTGTCCTCCGGCGAGCGAGTGGGAGAGTAAGGCTTGCGCTGAGGGCGCGGGCGAGAGCGGGATGGTGGTGGTGGTGGTGGTGGTGGTGGTGGTGGTGAGGCAGAGCAGAGGACGACGAGCAATCAGCGATGCACGGTGCAGACGCGACCCTGCGCGTCGTCCAGATCCCGCATCGCAACCCTAACCCCGTCGCCCATCCCTCGCGGCGTACTACTTACGTGCAGCAGGTCTTGCCAGATGTTTACCCCATCTACTCAAGTCGTTCTGGCCCTACCCTCAGCGAGCTCTGCTCTGAAAGACAATCGAAACTCGGGAGTGATTTCACGTGACTTTAACGTCTCCTGCAGTGGAACCACTCTGGACAGCGATGTCTCTACTTTGTCAACGTTCCCCGGACTCGCAAAGGCTGGCCATTCAAGCGTTTCAACAAGCTCGTTACACTCGTCACGCTCAAAGAGTTAATGGTTGACTATCTCGATAGGTCCATGGATAGCGACGCTAGGTACACGGAAACCATGAAAAAACTCGAAGACATCTCGGCCGAAGACCTCACTGGGATCGGCGTTGCGAACGAGGACGGACTTCTCACGCTTGGATTCGTTCTCTGGTAAACATATTTGCTCCCAATCTCGTCGCGTCATTCACCTGCCGTGACATCTGTAGAGAACTCGCGGGGTACAGCAAAGCAAGTTACCGATATGAGTGTCAAAGTGATGTTTAAGCCGCGCAGATGACCTACCGTACGCTCTACTACTCGATCGTCTGGGTTACTTTTGCCATTTCCCCCGACCACACGGACTCCCCTGGTACTAGAAGGAAGGCTGCCCACGGACCAGGCGTCTCCGCCGCCGAAGTTACTCGGCGCCACTGCTTCCGGCCTTCAAGCAGTTGTCTTCAGGTTCCGTGCGTAGACCGGATATCAAACACCCGCCGCTACACACTATCGTGCACTCCGTTTCATCTCCCCCAGCGATGAAGGAACTTTTGCGCGGGCGGCTGTGCGGCGTCGGGGGCCCGTTTGTGGGGAATCTTGACAGATGTGACAGACAGACGGGCGAAGGATGCCGGTGAGTGTCTGCATTTGAATGGGGGGGGCGATGCAAGGAGGAAGGAGCTGATGTTTGTATTTTTGATTGTTCAGTCCCTTTCAAAACGTGCCTTTCGGTCTAGTGGGAGTGTATATAAAGCTGACGAGAACATTGGCAGCGGGCACCACCTCCCTCCACCTTCAACTTTCACGACCCACGAAGATCGTTCACAGCATGCTCTCCGCCTTTACCCTTCTCGTCGCGTTCCTTGCCGCGCCTGTGCACGCCTTCGTTCCCGCGACGCCGACGAACGACGTCGCCTCGCTCGACAGCTTTCCCGACGGAAACCTGCAGGCGTTCTGGAACCCGCCCGGGCGGTTCGACGGTATCACGAAAATCGTGTCGCCCAAGCCGAACACGACCAAGTCCGAGATCGTGCGTCGGGCCTCCTTGAATTTTAATCCTTTCGGGTTGCTGACTTGGTGACCAGGGCGCTTTCGTGAACTTCAACGACGCGATGGGCGAGAGCGCGACTGATGCTTGTACGTGCAACCGACGCGGCTCCGAGAACGTGTGCAACGGTGCTGATATGCGACGCGGTCGTGCAGCGGTGACGCCTTGGATTGCGTTTGTTTCGTGTGATAACACCGGGAACGCGGCAGATGAGGACGTCCTTACGCGCGCACATGAGCTTGGTGCGATCGGCGCGGTTAGTCGGGTGTCCTACGTCTATATATGACACTCGAGACTGATCTGACCGTTCCGCATGCAGCTACTATACTCAGAGAGCGAAGCGACGTGCGCGCTCGACGCGTCTTTCGAGAACCCGGGCTACGACGTGCACACGCTCCTGCCGGCCCCGGACGTGATCAACAACCTCCCGTGGGTCTCACCTCGCGCTAACGTGCGCGCTGCCACAATCTAACCGCGCCATGTGCCTGGAACTACAGGTTCCTTCTAGATGCGTTCAACAAGATCGACGCGATCTACCGCAACTTCGACGCCGCCACTCTTGCGACGGAGCAGCAGAACATCTCGATGGCCGTCCCTGGGTTTTTTGACATCGACACGGGCTACATCCTCGGGAGCCTTTTCTACCTGTAGAATGCCCCCGTCCGAGGTAAATTAACTTCTGAGTACGGACAGTTGGACCATGCTTGCATTTGAATTAAGGGGCCCGTGGAATCTTGTCTAGGACTGAGCAGTGCGAGTGTGACCGCCAGCCGGCAGTTGGAAGCCACCCACGGCGACTCGCGGCCGCGCGAGTCTTCCCAATGCCATTGACATTGCACGTATGCCGGGATGCTTGAGATAAGTGCAGACCCTGGCCGCGGAGCAGAAGGAGGACCTAGGTACGTCCGCACCTCGACTAGATGTACGGGGTTGCATTCCCGGAATCGCGCATCCCAGGGCACAAACTCTAAAGTTCGTTACACACGTGTACGCCGCCGCCGCCGCCTCGTCCGCCGCCTGCTCTCGCTCCACACGCGCATCTCGGTGACCTTCATATCTGCCCTCTCGCCTCCCGTTTATCCTGACGCCAAGAGTCGGAGATGACGCGTGGAAACCCTTCGTGGGCCTGTTGCGTGCACGTACGCCCTCCATGTGACGAACGCGTCCGCGTCCTACCTCCTTCCGTACCTCGCCGGCCCCACCAGCCGCGTCCCTGTGGGGGCGCAAGTGCTCGCGCTCCGCGCGGTGGCGGACGCTGGCTTCCGGCGCGTGCGAGTGAGGCTGCAGCTTCCTCGCCCGGAACGCGCATGCGGGTAGGGCCAATGGCCGAAGGAGGTCGAGCCGTAGCCGAACACGGCGAAATTGAGAGGCAAGCTTTTTTTTCCGCGTTCGAAGAGGTGGTGTGAGCGTCGAAGTAGAGGTGGAGACCTTTCAATAATTTGTCGCGGGATGGTCCGATGGCTGGGGCACGGACTTCGAAGTTCACGTTCCTAGACTTGTACGCTGGAATGGGAGGCCATATGTCCTCTGTCGCTTGTGTGTGTTTCGAGGTATTTTCCTTGCAAAATGGTACTGGTATCGGAAGGCTTCTATGAACTTCAGTACGCTTGCGGGACTCATGGAAGTCAGAGAAGCCATATGTGCGTCATGAACGTTGTCTTAATACAAGCAGTAATACAGGGAGCACCAGCTGGGTCACAGACGATCCGTCGCATTCACTTCCTCTTCTGCGCATCAAAACCTCCAAAGATATCCAAATAAACGCATCAACACCTTCTTCCGTGTTGCCTATGTACTGCGACCCTGATGAACGCCAACTTGCGTTTAAATGAGAGGAACGTGGGCCCACCATTCACGGCGACACATGCAAATAAGACACCGCGCATGCTAAACGTTACCACGAGTGCTTCACCAGCTTGGCCGACGTTTCCACCACTCGCGCTCCGCGTCGGAGGGTTTCGAGCTTCGTGCCGACCACACTCACCACCTCGTCCCACCTATCCATCTCCTTAGTGCGTGGATTCATTTCGTGTCCTTGGCTTTGATTATTGTCGCCGCCACGGAACCACGCAATAATGACATCAACGCGACGGAGTGCCGAAAGCCTCGGTGTTCCCAATTCCCGCACAAGGATGTCGAACGGGGCGAGACTCTCGGGTTGCCTCTGCAGGAGCCCTTTGTCGTCCGACGCGCGGAGCGTGAGCGTGAGCGTTTCGAGTGCCTGGAAGCTGGTCGCGCTCTCGCCTTTTGGTGCGATGACGTCGGAGAGACGAAGGAGGAGCCCGCGATGCACGTGAGGGTCTGCCGCTTTGTTCGAAGGGTGGTGGTGAAGACTCAGCGATCTCAAGGCAGGGCACGCTCCGAGTATACTGGGGAGTCTCTCTGTTGGCGCGGATTCAGTTCCGACGAGTGGAAGTGCGCGTGTGGAAACATACCTTCAATCCCTATCTCTGAGTTGATAAAAAGAGTGGAGATGACGATGTCGAGTGTTGTCAAGTGTTGGCCGCGAATACGCGAGTCAGGAGACGATCGTATGTGATAGAGCCTGCGACGTGGAATGTAAGACACTCAAGACGATTGATTTCCGGCGGACCGGCCGGGTACGTAACGATGGCTCGGGACAGAGATCGCCACCATGCCAATAGGTTGGGATCAGGGTAAATTAGGGGGAATATTTTGAGGCGTGGTTTGAATGTGGCACTGTCAAAAACGGTCATGACTGTGGGAGGATACGTGAGCCAGCGATTGGTGTGCGAAAGGGAAAGTTCTTCGACAGACGTGAGTCCGCCTATGCCACTAAGGAGCGGGGCTACAAGTTCCATGTCGACATGGGAAGCAATGAAGCTCCGTAGATTGATGAGGTGGGAGAGGTCAAACCTTTGAGGTAGGGGATGTTTATCTCGAGTTTCTTTGCTTATGCCCTCGCCGGGAGCCACTAATAGCACGCCGATGAGATGAAGCGAGCGGATCAGAGTCGCTATGGATGGCGAAAGTACAACCGTGTGGAGGAACGCTTGGACGTCAGGATAGGGGTCAGGGTCTTCGAATATCTTGAGGGTAGCGTTGCTAATGCGTAGTTTTGATCGTGGGCATAGGGGCGAATTGGAACCTGTGTCGATGCATGCAAGAAGGGTGGCCCAGTCATCGTGGAGATGGTCGACTACGAGGTCGGTAAGCTCATGTGGGAGTCGAGGCTTCGCGTAGAGCGACATGTTGCGAATGGCTGGAAAAATGTCAGCCTGGGTCATCATGGAATGTATCCTCTAGTGAAAGCTCACGGTGAATGGGCTAGCGGTGTGTGGCAACTCGCACTGGATCATCTCCATCGGCGCTTTGCAGGCACAGGCTGGGTCGACCGGCATCGGCCGGCGGCACGTCTGGCACACGGCTGCGCACGTTGCTTTCGCCGGCGGCCGCTCCTACCAGGCATCTCCTCGCCACCCTATAGATCCGCATATCCCAGACTGCTTCCCGTTCGTCTGCAGACTGCTCGCCTTGAAACAAGAAGCGGCCAGCGATGTCATGGGCGTCATACACACCTTAGAGCTCAAGATCCTTGGGTTCTACTATGAAGTATCCCCACCGAGGAGATTTCCCGCAAGAAACGCACCGTTACAGTTCCTACTTTCTCAGGTCCATCCTGTTCGCGTTCTGACGTTTTTCTTCGCCCGGAAAACCCGCATGGTTCAAAGCAACGATCGCTGCTCGGATCACAGTTCCTGGCGCTTTCGATGGTTATGACCACCAAACGAAGGAGCGCAGGCCCCGTCCTACGTCCCTACGTCAATGACTCAATCTGCTCCCATTGTACGCCTTCGATTTTGCCATCGCAGCCATGGCGTACATGCGATTAGATGCCGCGCGAAGCCGTGGCGATCGCTGCGCCGAGAACACCGATGGGCCGCTGATCTACAATGCCGCGCACTTTGCCATTGAAATTCATCGCCGGAGACGACTTCGTCCCTCGCGTCGCCTTGCGCATCGCCGACTGGGTCGGGACGTGTCTCCCGTGGGCATCGATATTTGGATCACACCGGTCTTTGAACAGATTTCGGCACTGTGAAACGTATATCGCTCGTACCAAACGGGAGCGGCGTAACGTGCATTACAGGATCAAGACCTACCGCTGCAAGAACATGTCCGCACTGAAACGTGTATAATTGCAGCGCGGCGTGTGAAGCTCGCGTGAGTTCTCGATCCACGCCTCACGATTTCTACGCCCAGTGCTCAGGTGTCATCTATCAGGACTGAGTAGTCCTGCCGGGTATCGTCGCCGGAGGTTATCGCAGATGATGACGGAAATCCGGGCTGGGAGGACGTCGATACCATGTACGTATGACGTTGAAGGGTGATCCTGCGCCTGCAGCAGCCCAGGCAATCCGCAATGGGTTGTGCATAGTAGAGCTCATGCGTCCGCGCCCGCCCCGCCGACAGGAAGCTTAAGGCGAACCTCCCACTCCGGCGTTTTTGCGGCTCAAATTCAGGAAGCTCTCAATCGACCTTATCCTGCGCTGCAGCCGAAATGCGGCGCGGGAGGCAAGAAGGTGCGCTCCACACGTGATGAATCCGTTCCCAGTATCGTCGTGCAGAAGCCTAATATCCGTGGAACTTGAGTATGTCATTTCGCTTAGTCAGCAGCTGACTCACCGGACTCGCACCTCGCACTAGGGCCAGCCGCAGTTCGCACACAGGCCAGATTCAGACGCGTCCCTCTCTACAACCTTGTCGTCCGTGTCGACATAACCGACAGTGAGTCCTACGTCAGCACGCATTTGTTGCGCTCTGTATCTGATGTTCCTGAAGTCAATACACATTTGCGTACGCTCATGACGTCGTCAGAATCTACGCGCAAAGGGCATGCCTCGGACGGTGCAACACTTCCGAGCGCGAGGCCCCAGGCTCGCGGAGGCACGTTCTCTGGCGTACTCCCAATCGTGGGCGCCGTAGTTGTCCTCCTGCTCGCCTTCCTCTTCAACACCGAACCGTTCCAGCAGGCCTTCAACACCGCCCAAACCTCCGCCTCCTCAGATGTCTCTTCGACTGGAACATCCGATGCGTTCCTCGCCGCCGTCAAAACACGCCGGTCGATCTACACTATCACCTCGGAATCGCCCATCCCTGACGACAAGGTCGTGCAGATCGTGCCGACGCCGTCAAACACGTCCCGTCCTCCTTCAACGCGCAGTCGTCCCGCGTGCGTGCGCTGGTTTTCCTCTCACGACCACGCTGACGTGGTGCCTGCCACGCGCTCAGGCCGTCGTGCTCTTCGGCGACGCCCACCAGAAGCTGTGGCAGATCGTCCTCCATACGCTCAAGCCCAAAGTCTCCCCCGAGCAGTACGAGATGACCGAAGCCAAGGTCACGAGCAGCTTCGCCGCCGGCCACGGCACCGTCCTGTTCTTCGAGGACTCCGCCCCGGTCACCGCGCTCCAGACCGCGTACCCGTCCTACGCCGACAAGTTCCCCGGCTGGGCGCAGCACACTAGTGTGCGTCCCGTCTCTCCTATGCTCACCGGGCCCTCCCACGCGCGGTGTGCACCGCGCATTCTTGTCCGCTCGCTGACCTTCTGCGCAAACGACAGGGCATGCTCCAGTTCATTGTTTGGACCACGCTCGAAAACGAGGGCCTCGGCGCGTCGCTGCAACACTACGCGCCGCTCATCACCCCTCAGGTCCTCGCCGCCTGGGGTCTGCCCGACACGTGGGAGCTCGTCGCACAGATGCCGTTCGGGACGCCATCCGCACCACCGGGCGAGAAGACATTTTCGCCCGTCGAGGACCGGATCAAGTTTTCGGTGTATCGTAGAGTGTCCACTGCTTGGGATGCGTGGCGGTCACCGGATAGAAGCGCGCGTTCATTCGAGATTGAAAAGTCATGTGGTCAGATTTAGTTTGTAGCGTTCCAGTCGTTGATGTACATTCCTCTCGTTATTACACCTCCACATATCCCTGAGAGTCCCACTGACACTCACGCCTGGAGTTCGACATAGTTGGCTGTCGCATCACCGAGTCAGAGAGCAGCAAACCACGGAGCCAGGAGCCAACGTACCAGGGAACAAGCCGACGCTGCCGTGAGGATCCATGCCGGACCACCAGTCGTCAGAGGTGGCTTCGATCTGCGTGATCCTGTCGCCTTCCTTGAACGAAATCTCGTTGTCCTCGCCCGCGTCGTAGCTACAGAGGTCGTCAGCGTCGGCAAAGGAGGGTCATTCGAGTCGAAAGCACGCACTCGTACAGGGCGACGGCCCACGAGCCGAGGTCTTCTTCCGCAGCGGGCTCAGGTTCAGGCTCCGCGGCGGCTTGGGGCGGAGGCGGCGCGGGAGGTGGAGCGGCGAGGCGGCGGAGAGGGCGGCGGAGGGGTGGCAGGTGCTGCGACCTCTTGCGACTCGACAATCTCAACGTAGTTGGCTACATGCGATGTAAGAGACGATCACCACGTGGTGACCGGCAAGGTTGACGTACCAGGGGAAGAGACCCTGCTTGCCATCGGGACCGACGCCAGACCACCAGCCTTCGTCGAGCTGCTCGATCTGCTCGATGAGCTCACCCTCGTTGAGGTCCATCTCATTGTCTTCTTGGGCCTGAGGACGAGCTAGGGGTCAGTCTCGGCCGAGGAAGAATGACCTTCGGAATGCGCACCTCGTACGAGTACTGGACAATCGCACAGACACCCTGGCCGACGACAGCCTCAGGGCGTGCGCAGGCTCAGGTTCCGGCTCTGACACTGGCTCCGTCATGACAGCCGCGGTCATCACCGCGCCAGCAGAGAGACCGACCGCGGCGGCGGCCGCGACAGGAGCGACAGGCGGCGGGGGAGGCGGAGGCGGAGGCGGAGGCGGAGGCTAAGAGACGCAGAGCATAAATAAGTCTTATCAAACGTAAGTGAAGGAGAACCTTACCGGGGGCGGAGGCGGCGCGACTTCTGCCTCGGGCTCGGACTCGTGCATGGCCGGCGGTGGAGGTGGAGGTGGAGGCGGAGGCGGAGGCGAAGGCGGAGGGGCAGGTTCCGCAGCGGGAAAGGCCGCTGGAAGAGGTCGGCTCGCGGTTGGGAGAGGGGCGGGAGGCGGCTTTCACAAGCATGAGCACCGTACGACGATCCGCCAAAGTGGTACTCACTGGAGCCTCGTACTCTTCCTCCTCCTCTTCAGGCTCAGACGCTCTCGGTGGCAAAGGTGCTCTGATCGGGGCGGCAGAGGCAGCTGGCGGACGGAAGGCAGGGGCGGGTGGAGGCATAGGCTGGCTGCCCAATGCCGTTTGCGCGCGGGTCTCCTCATCTTGTTGTTGCTTCTTCGCGAGAGCTTGACGCTCCGTCCAGGTCAGCTTCTTCGCGCCACCAGCCCAGCACCAGGTTTGGGCGGGGCAGTCGCGGTCTCCGATTCGGTCTGGCGAGTGGCGAAGGGGTTAACAAGCCTCTTGGGTTGCAGCTTGATGGGCGTGTATGCGGTCCCCACAGGTCCAATCTTGTCGTCTTCGGCCGGCTTCGTAGGCGTGACAGACGAAACAACGGGTGCAGAGGCGGCAGGGGAGAACCTGGCTGCAGGCTGCCGCGTATCGTCACTTCACCGCAAATGCAAGATCAAACTACCAATCACTCACCGAAGGCGCAGGAGCCGTAGGTTTCGGGATGGTTGCGGGCGGGCGAGACGCAGCTGGCGGGGGCGGAGGAGGCGCGAAACTGCTGTCTTCTCTGCCCATGCGTCTGCGGGAGCTCTGCTCACAGCCGGAGCAAGCCGTCCAAACGCTCCGCCTGCTGCGGGTACAGGTCGCGCAGCCGTTGGGGGGACGGGACGGGACGCAGCGGGGAGAGGCTTGGACGCAGCGGAGGCGGGCGGGGGCGCAGCGGCACGGAGAGCGTTGATATCAACCTTGCCCACGGGGATGTAGGCTGTCCCAACGGGAGCGATGGGCTCGAACTTGCGCGGGGCTTCCTTCTGGGCGGTGTAGTTGACGCCAGAGGCGGCCTCGACACGAGACATAATGAGCTCGGGAGTGACATCCTCCTGTATGCGCGTTTGGAATGCGAAGACGAGTCGATAACCATATTTGCGTACCTCGTTTCGGGCGCTGATTACGACGTGGGTCCCGCGGAGGAATCTTGCCACTGCGCTGGAGTGGGTGTGGAAGAGACCCTTTCGGGCCTCTGGGACACCGTCACCGCACCAATTGATCTGGACGAACTTGGGGAGCGTGCTCTGAACCGGGCGTTAGTGTGCTGGACGTAATGCAGATCGCGCGAACGTACATTGGGATCCTTCACGCGCGCGAACGCATACTGCATGCTGACGGACGGGTTGGGACCGAGAACGGGCGGAGAACGATAGGGACGCACCGGCCGTCGGAGAATTCCTCCTGAAGCTCCTCGAGACCTCCATCTCCAGTCGCCTGGACTTTGAGGTCGTTGGTGCCCTTGTCGTAGGTGAAGATCGCCCAATCTACACCACGGGCGTTGACTACGTTCTGGTACGCCTCCGAGAGTTCCCTGCCGGACAGGTTCACTTGAAGAGACATCGGGGCGACGCTCACCTGAACGTTCGGTTTTGTATCGGGGAAGGCGAGAGGCGAGAGGAGAGGCGAGGGTGGTGGTGGAAGGGAAGCAAGCTGCAAGAGCTGGGCGCAGCTGCGCTCGCTGGGCGGCACGCGGAGGGTGATGATGTCGTGGGCGCTTGGACCTCCGTGTCGGACCTCATCCGAACTGGACCTCCCCTCCTCTTCCGCATCCCGGACCCGCGCGCCATGTCCGATGCCCCGGACAGCAAGCTTATGGGTGAGCGCATCGCTTGGCGTATCTCACTCATTTTTCGCTGAGTAACTGAATGCTCACAGAGGTCAGCCCCGCCGTCGACTTCCTCGCTGGAACGGTGGCCGGTATGTTGGAGCTCATTCAGGACTTGAACCGGTGGCCTGCAAGCTGAGATTGGACACTGTGCAGGAATGGCGGCGGTTGCTGTGGGATACCCGTTTGACACCGGTGCGTTATCTTGTCCCCTTCAGCGTGCAGTCGAAATCGAACATGTTCTGCAGTCAAAGTGCGCTTCCAGAGTCCGCACATTGCGTCCAAGTACCGCTCTACCTTTCATGCTTTCTTTACGATTGTACGCGAAGAACGAATACGAGGCCTCTACCGCGGTATTGCTGCCCCACTCGTAAGCTCCTCCCTCTGTTGCCTCGCACGCCCATCATCTCACTCGCCCACAGGCCGGCGCCCCGCCTCTGAATGGGATAGTCTTTTCGTCGTACCGCTCTCTTTTGCGCGCTCAGTTAGACGATGATAACGCGACTCCTACACTCACCCAAATAAACCTCGCAGGTGCAGGAACCGGCATCCTCTCATCGTACGTCTCCATTCGCCTCTGTTCTCCACTTCGACCGACCTTTCGCTCGCGCTCTTTAAGGTTGATCACCACCCCCGCCGAGCTCATCAAGGTGCACCAACAGAGTCTCGTCCGCACCCCCACCTCCCCGCCACAGAGCGATCTGGACGTCATCCGGCACATATGGCGCACGCACGGCCTACGCGGCTTCTACCGCGGCATCACCGCGACCGCGCTCCGTGACATTGGATATGGCGCATACTTCACGGCCTACGAGGCCACACTCCGCTACTGGCCGCGCCCGCATGCGCCACACGCGCCCGCGAAGACGCGCGAGGGTGAGGTCGAGGCTGCCGTCGCGTCGCACTCGTGGACCGCGCTCCTCACCGCGAGTGGCATCGCGGGGGTCGCGGGGTGGATCGTGACCTTCCCGTTCGACGTGGTCAAGACGCGCGTGCAGAGTACTGTCGCGGCAGAGCCAGGGAATCCGTACCGGACGACGTGGACGACGATCGTTGCTTCGTATCGCGCAGAAGGCGTGGGCGTGTTCTTCCGCGGACTTGCACCGACACTCGTAAGGTGCGTCTCCCTAGCACGCTGCAAAACCTTTCTGACGGAGCATATGAAGAGCGATCCCAGTAAATATGGTAACGTTTGCGACCTTCGAGGCCGTAATTCACGGATTCTCGTAGTAGTATCGTGCTTCGGGCCTGTACTATACCAACGACACCTTATAATGGACGCAGAACGATACCTCAGACTTGAATTTCCAAACTTGTCGGCAGGGCGTGTCGAGTCGTCGCCCGCCCGACGAAAGATCTGGGAAGTTCCACCAAGCGCCAGTGGATTGTGACCGGGGGACGCGCGCGCCTATATATTAAGCACCTTGGCTGCGACCGCTGCCATCTCTCCTCCTCCTCCTCCTCCTCCATTGCTTTGAAAGTTCACTGCTCCATCTGCATTTCCCACCTCTTTCATGCTCAGAAAACAGCTCGCACGTCCACAACTCGCTCTTGTCTCACGTCTCCCCATCGCTCAGCCAGGACTCTCAGCTCTTCCCCGCCGCGCCCCACTTTCCCGACTTTCACCATGCATTTCAATAGCATCACGACCTGCCCTCATCTCGGCCCGAGGATATGCACAGGGACCCCCTGGCGGAGGTATGGGCGGGTTCCCCGGGTTTCAGATGGGGCAACAGCGGCAGAAAGGTGATGCTTTGAAGGAATTTGTAAGTCCTCTCTTCATCCTTCCATATATGCACCCCTGCTACGCACCGTGAGCCGTGCACTCCATCTTCGAGCCATGAATGCTCGCTTTTTCCCGCCTTATTTTCTATAATGTTTGTAGAACTGACCGGCCTTTGGCAGAGCGTCGATCTCACAGAGCTCGCGAGGAATGGCAAGCTCGACCCTACTATCGGCCGCGACGAGGAGATTCGGCGGACCATCCAAAGTGAGCACTACTCTCGTGTTCTCCTGCGTCATGCTTATGTTCCGCAGTCCTCTCTCGTCGCACCAAGTCGAATCCGGTTGTGAGTCCCAGATTCGTGATACCGCACCAGCTCTTGCTCACATACCGTTGTGTAGCTCATCGGCCCGCCTGGTGTCGGAAAGACTGCGATCCTCGAAGGGCTTTCGCAGCGCATTGTCGCGAAGGAAGTCCCAGAGGTATGCTCTGTAGATGGCTGTATGCGTGTTCTTGTCTGATGTCACGCGCCTGCAGTCCTCCAAAACAAGCGCGTACTCTCGATCGACCTCGCCGCGATCATGGCCGGCTCGGGGATCCGCGGTGCGTTCGAGGAGAAGTTCAAGTCTCTCATTAAGGACATCGAGGACGAGGCGCGAAATGTCATCTGTTTCATTGACGAGCTTCGTACGTGTGCTTTTCGTCGTGCCTCTTCGCGTTCTCATTGTTCTACAGACACGCTCTTCAATCTTGGTAAGGCTGAAGGCAGCATCGACGCTGGTCAAATGATCAAACCCGCTCTCGCGCGCGGTCTCCAGCTTGTTGGCGCAACAACACGTATGTCTGCTCTGGCCGTGGTCCCCTGTTCGCTTGCTGACCGCGCAACGCAGCCGATGAGTACCGCAAGACGATCGGAAAGGACGCAGCGCTTGAGCGGCGATTCCAGCCTGTGCAAATTGAAGAGCCGTCAGTTGAAGCTACCATCTCCATCCTCCGCGGCCTCAAGCCACGCTACGAAGTCCACCACGGAGTCGGCATTTCTGACTCCGCGCTCGTCACCGCAGCTGTCTACTCATCACGCTACATCTCCGACCGCTTCCTGCCAGACAAAGCGATCGACCTCGTCGACGAGGCCGCGTCCGCGCTCCGACTCGCGCAGGAGAGCAAGCCCGACGAGCTCGAGGCGCTCGACCGCGAGATCATGACGCTCGAGATCGAGCGCGAGTCACTCCGGAACGAGAACGACGTCTTCAGCGTCGAGCGGCGCGGCGCGGTCGAGGCCAAGCTCAAGCAGAGGCGTGAGGAGGCGGAGAAGCTGACCGCGGTGTGGCAAGGCGAACGCGCGCGGCTGGAGAAGAACAAGGAGCTTAAGGAGCGCCTTGAGGAGGCCAAGCGCGAGCTCGAGATCGCGCAACGTCAGGGCCAGTACGAAAAGGCGTCGAGGTTGCGGTTCGCGACTATCCCAGAACTCGAGCGACAGTTGCCGACGGAGAGCGAGCGGGAGAAGGTCGACGGGGAGAACGTGGAGGGTTCTTTGGCGATGCTGCACGATCGGGTGACGAGCGCGGACATTGCGCGTGTTGTGGCGAAGGCGACTGGAATCCCTGTCCAGAGCTTGCTGAAGGGAGAAAGGGAGAAACTCGTCCATGTACGTTCATCTTTGATCTGGGCGCATCCCGAAGGGCTAACAGTTTTTGTAGATGGAGGACGCCCTGAGAAGGCGCGTCGTCGGCCAGGACCACGTCGTCGAGGCAGTCAGCGATGCTGTTCGTATCTCCCGGGCTGGTCTCCAGGCACCCAATCGCCCGGTCGCTTCCTTCCTTTTCCTCGGTCCGACTGGTGTTGGCAAGACCGAGCTGTGCAAGGCGCTCGCATCTTTCCTGTTCAACGATGAGCAGCGGGGCTTGTAAGTTGCTGTGTCTCTTTCCTCGCTTTATCGTACTCAAATAGTCTTGCAGAATCAGCATCAACATGTCGGAGTACCACGACCGCCATACGATCTCTCGCCTCATCGGTGCGGCACCCGGATATGTTGGGTTCGAAGAAGGGGGTCAGCTCACTGAAGCCGTCCGTCGCCGGCCTTACGGTAGGTTTCTATTTGTTGTGTTTGATAGTCCCGTCTGATGAGCGCCGCTAGCTGTGATCCTGCTTGACGAGCTTGAGAAGGCGCACAAGGACGTCGCCATGATCCTCCTACAGATCCTCGATGAGGGCAGCATCACCGACTCGCAGGGGCGCAAGGTCGACTTCAAGAACACAATCGTCTGCCTCACCTCGAACATCGGCTCCGACATCCTTGCCCATCCTTCCGCGTCGAATGAAGATGGCGTCGTGAGGCCCGAGGCACGCGACGAAGTGATTGAGCGCACAACAGAGTACTTCCCCCCCGAGCTCCTCAACCGCCTGGACTCGATGCTTGTTTTCAACAAGCTCTCGAAGGCGTCCATCCTGCAGGTCGTCGACCTCCGCCTAGCGGACGTTGCTGAGCGTCTGAAGCCGCGGCGGATTACGATGGACGTGGACGGTGCGGCACGGGAGTGGTTGATGAAGCACGGGTATTCGGAGACGTACGGTGCGCGGGCGATCGCGCGTATTGTACGCACGGAGGTGCTCTTCCCGCTCGCACAGAAGCTGCTTCGCGGGACGATTAGGTATGTAAACCTGCTCTTGAGGCTCTGGAAGCGTGCTTATTGCGCACCTGCTCAGGGACGGGGACAGGGTCCGGATCCGCGTGTCTGAGAACGCGGACACGCTTGACATCAAGGACAATTTCCCGACAGACCCGACGATTGCACAGTCGACAGCACCGCTGGTTCCCACCGAGCCCGATGCTGATGAGGGCGTGTAGAGGTCGTAGAGGTTGGATGCGGAGTTGATATACTGTACACACTCATAGTTTACCCGTCACTACTCATTGTATTCCTAGCGTAGAACGAGTCTGCCGTAGTTGTCTCGTTCCACCCTTCCTGATCAGGAATGTCGGCATCACCACCCAGTGATTTCCTCGAGGTCTGCCAGGTTGGAGTAGATCGTCTTGAGCTTTGCATAAGAGAGGCCTTTTTTTAGGTCCGGAGGGTAAGAGCTGCATGAGGGGTAGAACTAGCGCCCACCCAAAAGGGCGCGAACCATCGCGCACATGGACTGTGGGTGCCTCACACAGCATAGTTGCCATGTGCGCGATGGTGCGCGCACATCCGTAGACAGTGTCTGCGATCCATCGGGCACATGGAGCATAGTTGCGAGCGCAGCGAGCAATTCAGTGCTTAGGGCGTGAACGGCGATACAAACAATGACAAACAGAACGTTTAGCGCCCTCCTCCGAAATGCCCACTTCGCCTCTGTTTGATGGAGTTCTCATGTATATGTATCTCTTTCCATGTAGAAACATCTAAAACGTAGTTCAAATGCGCTATACTCTCTGCATGCCGATTATTGTGTGATAAAAGTGCGAGCACGTCGAGATATTTGAGGAATGCCTTCTGGGTGGTTGTATCATGTGTATGGTTGAGGTTCTGGCGATCACATGATCCTGCTCATGCCACAGACGCGACGTCGGACGCCCCAAGGCTCAAGCGCACCACCGTACTTTGTCCGACGTACCGCTGTGGTCAACTGTCAACCACTATGGGTCTCAAAGATGACGAGGTATATATTGACTGGTGGGACATGTCGATTTATTGTCATCACCCCACCCCGCTCATCCATCAGCAAAACGAGGGGCGGCCGATCGAGCGCTGTGGCGCCTGGCGAAAGCGGATGATGTCAGCTCAGCAGACGCCAGACATCGTCGGACCGGATGCCCAATGATCGGACACGATCGACTTGCGTAGTGTAGGGCTCTGCTCGACTGGTGATAATCTGGTAAGACATTTGTTGAGAGAGCACTGGGGAGCCAGATGTACTATGATAGATGAAACTTATTCCTATGTTTCGGGGGAGAGTAGACGCGAGCGACGTAGCGAGCGGAGCGAGCGGAGGAGCGTTGCGGCTACGGGTGAAGAGAGTGCACTCGAAAAGTGGCAAGATCTGGGGGTTTCCCCGCCAGAGACCTTTCGACTTTATGCAGTCTCATCAGGCCTATATTCGAGTATGTCAGTTGGTGTACTAATACTTGCAAATGGATCAGGTCACGGTCTACTTACCGTAATCGCAACGATCTCATTCGTTTGCTATTCTCGTACGTCGCAGTCAGCATGTCCGACCGGGATATGTATGTCCGATCGGGGATTGACTCAGCTATTTCCAATTGGTAGATTGGCAATTGGTTATAAATAGCCGCTTCTGGAATGTCCTAGAACATGACGTCAGTGATCACCTGATATGATGTCATGGGTCCCGTGATTGATCACGTGATCCGTCCCGTTAGGTTATATAGAAGAGCTCCAGGGTCAGTGGTTCGCCAAATAAGCGCCCAGTGACGCGGAATGAGCACACAGAGTAATTACTATAAAAGGAAAACACGGGAAGGACAGGGCACACAGTGGAGGACAGTGAATGCACACATTACTATAATAGGAAAGCACAGGGAGAGGATACTGCACATATTACTAAAAGAGGAAAGAGAAGGAGCACCTGCAAGATGCAAGGGGGAGAGTGGTGATTGCCAAAAGAGGACAGCTAGAAAGACACAACAGGACACATGATGTGTGGGCCTTGCATGGAGTCGAAGCACGGTCCAGGACCGCGGCTGCGCTGCAGGGAACAACAGAACACGTGATCAGCGGAGAGCGCGCGGAGAGCGCGGTCCAGGACCGCGGTCGGACTCCGCGCAGGGCTCACATGTCACGTGTCTAGTTGCCCGCTGCTGCACGGCCGCGGTCCAGGACCGCACTCGGGCTCCGCGCGAGGCCAACTGATCACATGATCAATGGGCCTCACGCGCAGAGCGCGGTCCAGGACCGCGCCGTGGAGCAGCAGACAACAGGACACGTGACCAGTGGGCCTCGCGCGGAGAGCGCGGTCCTGGACCGCACTCGGGCTCCTCGGGAGGCTAACTGATCACGTGTTGAACTCCCTCGCTGCCGCGCCGCCGCGGTCCTGGACCGCGCTCTGCGTGCGAGGCCCATTGATCATGTGATCAGTTAGCCTCGCGTGGAGCCTAAGTGCGGTCCAGGACCGCGGCCGTGCAGCAGCAGGCAACTAGACACGTGACATGTGAGCCCTGCGCGGAGTCCGATCGCGGTCCTGGACCGCGCTCTCCGCGCGAGGCCACTGGTCACGTGATGTATGTGTCTCGCGCGCAGAGCGTGGTCCTGGACCGCAGCCGCGCTGAGGCGAGCCCTGACATTTTAGAGACTGCACAAGAGCCTGCAAGATGTGCGCGCGGATATACGTGCGTAGAACCAGGTGCCGCCGAAAGGGGCAGGTGGGAATGCCCGCGGATGCCCGCGCGTAATCCAGCTGGGCAATCAGAGGTATGCCCACCCACTCCTCGTGTCATCTATCCCCTTCACACCATCCATTCTCCGCGATCTTAGTCTCTTTCGACCTGTATTGCCTCCCCCTTTCTATTGACGCCTCTCACACGTTGATACGCCCCGAACTCGCCACATAGCTGTCCGAGCCCCGAAGAGTCGCCCAGGGAGCCTAGGGGAGGGGAAACCTGACGCATCTCCGCTGGTTTTCATGGTAAGCTCTTCGTTCTTGTTGCGCTCGCAAGCCCTCGTTTTCCCCATTCTATAGTGCCAAGCGCGAACGATTTGTGCCGCGGGACGCCCTGGAACGTTGCGCTCGAAGACGCAGTCTCCTCCTCCCCATCCCGACATCTCCCACCCTATTGGTCCGCAACACCGCCGCCGATTCTTGCGCGGCCGGACTCGTTCTCTGCGCGTTATTAGTGGCTTTCAAACGTCCCCCTCCGCGGTGTGGAGCGTGCCGTCGTCGTTGACCTACGTCGTGATCACTGCCGCCCTCGACACAGATCACCCTCTAGCCGACCACCACCCCGCCCCTCCATGAGTTTTCCCCCGTTCGAGGGCGTATGGGCCTTTTTTGTGCGTGAATCTCCCCTCTTTCCAATGAGCCATCTCGTCTCACCATCCACCCCACCGTTGTCGCACTGCGCGTCGTCTTCTGCGACAGAAGAGCGCCCATCCGGCTGCCAACTTCATGCCCTCGTCTCTCGACGGCCCGAAGCTCGTTTTCTACACGAGCAGGTTCTTTCTCTTACCATTGTCAAGGCCTTTCAGGCGCACATTTACGTGCGCAGGTACGCCCAACCTCTCGTTCGCGACAGCCCCCACATCACCGCCCTCCACACCATCTGCACCCTCCTCGGCCCTGGCGATTTTGATCACCACGGCTTAATATCTCATCCGTTCCGCACGCGTTTTTGTACGTTGTCTCCCCTCTTCACGCCGCATTGAACGCGCCCTTACCGCCGCCAAGACGCGCAGCCGTTCACCTGCGGCTGCCGCTTCTCTCTCCCCACCGCTTCCAGCCATCCTCAGGATGAACTCGACGCGCCGCCCCACCATTTCCGCTCCGATCGCGCTGCAATTTTTTCGTTGACAGCCCTCGTCGACCCCTTTCGATCGCGCTCGCCACCGTCTTGCAGGCCACGCTCGTTCGCCCGCTGTGCGCTGCCCAAGAGAGCTTACTGCTAGCGCCCCGTTCCCCCGCCTTCCGGTGCTCGATCTCGCCCGTCTCGCCGCCGTAGATGACGTAGCCAGGACCACTCGACGCGCGTCGTCAAGACCTTTCGAACGCCTTTCTGGCCGTAGGATTCGGAGAGGATTTGCGTTGGTGGTGTCGGGATCTGCGTATGTGCACCTCGCCTTCTCCCTTCCTCCTGCATCCCCCAGTCCCGCCCTCGCCTCTCGCTCGTTCCGAGTCCGTTCACCACGCAATTAGGCGCGTATGTGCGCGTCGACCTCCCCATTCGAACGCTGCCTTGCGCGTCGCGATCCGTGCGCTCCACGAACTCCGGCAAGACATCCTCCAATGTGCTCGCCGTGCTTCCTTCAATATACGCCACTGTCTTTGCCACGCCGTACCGCCGCCCTACCTATACCATTCATGCTCGTGAAGGGCACGTTCAACGCCGCTCAATCGTTAAACGCAGCCTCTCACGTTCCCGTCCTCCTCTCCAGACCTCTCCGCCTCGCCCTCACCCATGTTGCCCCCACATCCCCCGCCTCGCCCTCGTCCACGTCGTTCACAACACCCGCCCACGTCAACCGCGTTGCCTGCGTCGCCCGCCACGCCCTCGCACGTCCTGGCCCCCACGTCGCCGTTGCCTCATCGCGCTCGCGCTCGCGGCCGCTCTGTGGGGTCGCGGTGAGCTCCCGCGGCTCCGATACCTTTTGGTGAGTTCTCCTCTGCCACTCGCTGCGTCTTTCTCGCCCACCTGTCCTCCTCCAGCTCCACCTCGTCCTGTACCTCGTCCTCTGCCTCCTCCACCTCGCGTCGCCCTCGGCCCACCTGCCCTCCGCTTCATCGGCAGGATCCGCCTCGCGTAGCCCACCACCACCTCCGCGTCCTCAGCGGCACGCCTCTCCCGCATCTCCCGTCTCGCCCGCGCCTCGCGTTTCACCCACGTCGCCCGCAGCCCGCAGCCCGCGTCGCCAACATCCTGTGCGCGCGGACGTCCGGGAATAGAGCAAGGTGTCGCCGAGACGACGTGGGAATGCGCGCGGATGCCCGCGCATAATCCAGCTGGGCAGTCAGAGGTATGTCCACACGCTCCTCACGCCATCCATCCCCTTCCCGCCGTCCGTTCGCCATGATCTTGGTGTCGTTCGATCTGTCCTACTCCCCCCTCTCTATCAAGGCCCTTCACGCGTCGATACACCCCAAACTCGCCACATGGTCGTCCGAGCACACGAGAGGGAGCCCAGGGAGCCCAGGCTAGGGAAGACCTTGACGTATCTCCGCCAGTTTTCATGGTAAGCTCTTCGTTCTTGTTGCGCTCGAACACGCTCGTCCCCCCGTTGTATAGTGCCATGCACGAACGATTTACGCCGCTGGACGCCCCGGGATGTCGCGCTCGAAGACGCAGTCCCCCTCCTCCCCATCCCGACATCTCCCACCCAATTCCTCCGCGAAACCACCACCGATTCTTGTGCGGACGGACGCGTTCTGTGCTCGTCGTCAGTGGCTTTCATGCGCGCCCCTCCGCGTCGTTGAGCGTGCCGTCGTCGTGGAACTACGTCTCGATCACGACCGCCCTCAACACGGAGGTCGCCCTCGAGCCGACTGTCACCCCGTCCCTCCACGAGTTCCTCACCTTTTGTGGGACGCATAGGCTTGTTTTGTGCGTTCATTTCCCCTCTTTTCAATGAGCCATCCCGTCCCACCATCTGCCCCGCCGTTGTCGCACTGCGCGTCGTCTTTTGCAACAGAAGAGCCCCCACCCCGGTGCCAACTTGATGCCCTCGTCCCCCGACGGTTCGGAGCCCGTTTGCGACGCGGCCGGGTTCGTTCTCTTACCATCCTCAAGGCCTTTCTGACGCACCCTTGTGCGCGCCGGTACTTCCAGCCCTTCGTTCGCGACAGTCGCCACATTATCGCCCTCCACCCCATCTGCACCCTCCTCGACCATGGCCATTTTGACCACAACGACCCAGTCTATCATCCGTTCCGCACGCGATTTGGTAGTTTTATCCCCTGATCATGCTACATTGAATGCGCCCTTATCGCCGCCAAGACGTGCAGCCATACACCTAAGGGAGCCGCTTCCATCTCCCCGCCGCTTCCAGTCATCCTCAGGCATAATCGATGCGCCGCCCCATCATTTCCGCTCCGATCGCGTTGGAAGCTGGGGCGTTGCTAGCCCTCGTCAACCCCTTTCGATCGCGCCCGCTACCATCTCACCTGTCGCACTCACTCGCCCACTGTGCGCTGTGCAAGAGCGCCTGCGGCTGGCCCTCCCTTCCCCTCTTCCCGGTGCTCGATCTCGCCCACCTCGCCACCGTAGAAGACGCGTCCGGCATCATTCGATGCGCGTCGTCGAACGCTTTCGAACGCGCTCTTGGCCGTAAAGATCGGAGGACATTTGCGTCAGGGATGCCAGAATCTGTGTACGTCTGCCTTGTCTTCTCCCATCCTCCTGCGTCTCCCGGTCCTGCCCTCGCATCTCGCCCATCCTGACTTCTCTCGCACGAAAGCACCGCCGTTTTCAAGCTCTCATCATAGGCTTCCCGGCAAGTGCTTACACGTCGCGATCGGCGCCCAAGTACTTCCCCAACGCCTCCAGAACCTTCGCGCCCCTTCACATGCTCCTCCAGCCGACTATCGCCTGGTTCCCCTGCAAGTTCGCAATAGTCCGCCGCCCGTCCGGGTTCGTTTTGTGCGCGCTTTTCACCTCTTTCCGACGAGCCGACCCGTTCCGCGATCCGCCCCACCATTGTCCCTTGCGCGTTGTCTTGTACGACAGAAGAGCGCCCCTTGCGCCGCCGACTTGACACTCCCTTCTCTCGACGGTTCGGAGCTCGTTTGAGACGTGGGTGGGTTCTTTTTCTTCTCGTCGTCAAGCCCTTTCCGACGCACCCTTCCGCGCGCCGGCACGCCCAGCTCATCTCCTGCAACAGCCGCGGCATTTTCGCCCCGTTCTTGCTGTCTGGCCTCCGCATTCCACCACTGTTTCGACCGCCGCCACGACCCATCGCGTCCGTTTGACGTGCGGTTTGGATAGAAGGGGGTTTTCTAAGAACCCATTCGAGTTAGGGCCCCACGCCAAATACCTTAGGGCAAGCACAGGCGCCACACGTCTTGCCCTAAGGGGGTAAGGGCTAGGAACAAGCACCTCAGAGTCGATAGGGTACTGGTCGACTGCAGGGTTTGCACTTGAGAGAGAAACAAGATTGTTGTGAGGAAGACCTATGGACAGACACATGTTTTGTGTCATGTTTGCCACTTAGGAAACAGATTGCCGGTGTTCATCGCACCGCACCAGTGTTCATCGCACCACCAGTGTCATCGCACCGCACCAGTGTTCATCGCAACCACTAAAAACCTAGAAACGGGCGGTTGACCGCAGGTTTCAAGTATCAGATGGACACAGTGCTGTGAAACCAGAGGCAGACCGCATCTTTTGCGCTTTATAGAGAAACAAGATCGTTGTAAGCGAACCCTATGTTTCTTATTCCCCTGGTACGGTCCATGCTTAAAGCGACCCCCCACCCAGCAACAACTAGTGACCCTGGTACCAGGCTGACGACCACAGCCCTCTGCCAAGTTTGGTGGTCATCGGTGCACTTGTCGTAGCTGTGACCGTCGACTTCTAGTGCAATTGGTTCCCCAGCTTGCATCGACCGTACCTCCTCGGTGTGTGCTCCGTTCGTCCTGAAACCTGGTGCGCTGGATAGCTGTGAGTCGTGGCTATCCACCGTCCTAAGATCGGGCCAGATTTCGCGTGTTTTCCTCCTTACAGGGACTTGTAATGCGTCGCTCGACCGACCGGTCGTACCGCAGTCCTGGAGTACTGGTGTCAGCTTGTTTGTGTCACAGTGTGCGACCGAACGGGACATAGAAGAGGGCTTCTTCAAAGGGGATCTGGGTAAGCACTGGAGGAGGGCTAGAAAATAGCGCCATTTTTGAATCACGATTGAGATCTACGATAGAAGCGAGGCTGCGATGAGCTTCTAAAGCACAGAATGTTGGCTATCGAATGCCCGGATGGATCGCGCACATTGAGACCCAGATTATTCCAAGCTTTTTTTTCCGCATTTTTCTGAGCCCGTACGTTGTAGAGGTTGAAACGGGCCGTGTATCCCAGAAATTGTGGGTGGTTGAATGCGCGCGATAGAAGGGGGTTTTCGAAAGGCCAGCAGCCTTAGGGGTACACCAGGCACCGGTAGGGCTAGCATGAGCACCAGTACTTCAGCCTTGGTGCCAACGTTTGAACATGCCCGGAAATCCAGCCATGTAGCAAAGCGGTGCGAGTGCTCAATGTGGAGAGACGAGCGTGGTGAACATGTGCGGGATCCCGGGCATGTTGGAGAGCACTGCCACGGCTGGTACAGAGGAGGGATTGCAACGTTTATTAGACACATAATACATCGCCTGGAAGCTCAATCTAAGCATTCAAGCGCAGGTCGGCTTCGGTCTGCTGTAGGCACAGTAAATTGTTGGCTATCAAACGTGCGCAACGGATCGTGCGCATTGAAGCCCTGGATTACTTCAAGCATGTTCCGCATTTTTCTGCATTTTTCTCATATTTATTTGTGTCGTTCTGGGCCCTTTACGTTTCTTATCCCTATGGTACCGTCCATCCTTGAAGCGACCCCCTACCCAGCGACGATGAGCGAACCTGGTACCACGCTCACCACCTCAGTACCCAAGAATGTTTTTCTAACGACCCTCTGCCAAGTTCGGTGGCCGTCGGTGCGCTTGTCGTCGCTGTGGCTGTCGACGTGCGAACGAGTTATATAGAACAGCTATAGGGCCGTCGAGTTGGACAGAGGTCTGCGTGAAGGCATTTCCTAGAAAGGAAACAGCAGTGTCATGTGACTACCACCCCCCTTTTGGTATGGGATATCTGTATTTAGACATGTTTATTCTGCATCATATTTCGCACACAGAAAGCTAACATGTATGTCTACTGATTCCCCAAGTTTGAACGAAATTGGCGGAAGGCTTGTCGAGATACGAGCTGGTCATTGTCGCGGCTTTAAGCGCCCGTTATTGATCGCGCACAGCCACCAGCGCCGGCCATTGGCGTGCACCCACCGTGTTGTCCGTCTAATTGAGCATGTGTGGATGTGATGATCCCCTTGCATATGTGTGTTGAACCCCTCTTTCACACACCACCTCACAAGTCACAATCCGTGCTATCCCTGTAAATTGGTGGAGTGGTCTCCACCAGCGGTCTGGTACTGGTTTTGGTGCCCAACTGCACAGCCTCAGATATACAAGATCACTGTGGTGGTGTTTACCTGTGCCCCTCAAGGCCTTTGTCACACTTCATTATAACTATGTGTTATTTTCACAATCTAATCTCCATGCTGTCTTATTTGAATCACAAACAACATTGGGACTTTTCTCTGCCATAATCCAGTGATAGTGGGTTACAGGTATCTCTATTTGCAGTCTGTGAGTGTGTGAAACCCCTCTTTTGCTGGACTGGGGTTAGGGTTATTAACATTAGGTTTAGCCTGGTGCGAGCCATGCGAGCCTCCAGGCTAAACCTAATGTTAATAACCCTAACCCCAGTCCAGCAAAAGAGGGGTTTCACACACTCACAGACTGCAAATAGAGATACCTGTAACCCACTATCACTGGATTATGGCAGAGAAAAGTCCCAATGTTGTTTGTGATTCAAATAAGACAGCATGGAGAATTGTTATCAATTAATTCAAATTGGGACAGATGGAAGGACACTATTACCTGAGCATCCTCAAGGCCTCACTGGGGATCTTGGTCTCTCACGCTAAATAGGCACTGGAGTCAACACCAGAACAGTGAAGGACTCTGTATGGCTTAAGTGGATGGCCTTACAGGTGCAAAAGGAGGCATGAGAAACTGTTTGTAGTGCTCTCAGAATGGTTTTGGACAGCCAGATGACATCAGTCTGTCTTCATCGGTTGGAACAATTACGACGGGCAACGGCTCAGCTTTTGTGAGGACTGGGACTCACACACCAAGTACAGGAACAGTTCGGAGCCTCGAGTATAGATACAAGCACAATGCGATGCCTCCGCGATCGCACGCGCGCATTTTGCTGCGCACGCCGAGCCTCTATCTGTTCCGCTCACGCCGGACTATCCCGGCGCTCCCTCTTCCCCTCTCTTCTCGTTGATCTCATTGTGTTTGTTTATTTGGAGGACGGCTTCATTACATGACAACCTACTATACAGTTCTGGCGCTGACCTCGTATATATGGACATCTGCTCCGACCTGTAGTAGGTAGCTTTTCGGGTTACGACTGTCTCCTACACACTGTCCCGTGCCGTCTCGTTCTTCACATGTTCGCCTCGCCTCGACCAGCATCTCTTCTCGACACTCTCGACACTCTCGACACATTCGACACTACACCAAGGCGGCGACCTCACAGCTTTCTAGCCCGAAAAGGCTTAGAAAAAGGGTGGGAAAGGCAAACTTGTATGTCTAGTTTGTGTGTGTCATAGAGTATCCTGAAAGTTGACGTTGTGGGCGAATGTTTTCCCACGACAGAATACTGTGCTTAGAAAAAAGATAATAGAATTCATGTTAAAGGCTATAGTATCTGAAAAACAAGCAAGTGAGTACCTTCCCACAGGCCTATCTCTGAGACCCAGAGCCCTGCCCAGAGACCGACCGATGCCCTACCAACCGTGCTCTGAGGTCCAGAGCCCTGACCAGAAGCCGACCGATGCCCCACCAACCGTGCTTTGAGCTCCAGAGCCCTGCCCAGAGGCCGACCGATGCCCCCACCAACAGTGCTCTGGGCCCCAGAGCCCTGCCCAGAGGCGGACTGGTGCCCCACCAACCGTGCTTTGAGCTCCAGAGCCCTGACCAGAAGCCAACCGATGCCCTACCAACCGTGCTCTGAGCTCCAGAGCCCTGCCCAGAGGCGGACTGGTGCCCCACCAACCGTGCTTTGAGCTCCAGAGCCCTGACCAGAAGCCGACCGATGCCCTACCAACCGTGCTCTGAGCTCCAGAGCCCTGCCCAGAGGCCGACCGATGCCCCACCAACTGCGCTCTGGGCCCCAGAGCCCTGCCCAGAGGCCGACCGATGCCCTACCAACCGTGCTCTGGGCCCCAGAGCCCTGACCAGGAGCCGACCGATGCCCCACCAACCGTGCTCTGGGCCCCAGAATCTTGGCCAGCAGCCGACCGTTGTGCTCCAGCCAACATCCCCTGGCCCATACATGCTCTGCAGCTCATCTCTGCATGTAAAGCATGCACTGCGCCTCACACTGGCAAATTGCAATCATCCCATAGACCTTGCTCTAGGCTCCAGAGCCCTGACCAGAAGCCGACCGATGCCCCACCAACGGCGCTCTGAGCTCCAGAGCCCTGACCAGAAGCCGACCGATGCCCCACCAACGGCGCTCTGGGCCCCAGAGCCCTGCCCAGAGGCCGACCGATGCCCTACAAACCGTGCTTTGAGCTCCAGAGCCCTGCCCAGAGACGGACCGGAGCCCCACCAACGGCGCTCTGGGCCCCAGAATCTTGGCCAGCAGCCGACCGTTGTGCTCCAGCCAACATCCCCTGGCCCATACATGCTCTGCAGCTCATCTCTGCATGTAGGGCATGCACTGCGCCTCACCCTGGCAAATTGCAATCATCCCATAAACCTTGCTCTAGGCTCCAGAGCCCTGACCAGAAGCCGACCGATGCCCTACCAACGGTGCGCTGAGGTCCAGAGCCCTGACCAGAAGCCGACCGATGCCCTACCAACGGTGCGCTGAGGTCCAGAGCCCTGCCCAGAGGCCGACCGGAGCCCCACCAACCGTGCTTTGAGCTCCAGAGCCCTGACCAGAAGCGGACCGATGCCCTACCAACCGTGCTCTGAGCTCCAGAGCCCTGCCCAGAGGCCGACCGATGCCCCACCAACTGCGCTCTGGGCCCCAGAGCCCTGACCAGAAGCGGACCGATGCCCTACCAACCGTGCTCTGAGCTCCAGAGCCCTGCCCAGAGGCCGACCGATGCCCCACCAACTGCGCTCTGGGCCCCAGAGCCCTGCCCAGAGGCCGACCGATGCCCTACCAACCGTGCTCTGGGCCCCAGAGCCCTGACCAGGAGCCGACCGATGCCCCACCAACCGTGCTCTGGGCCCCAGAATCTTGGCCAGCAGCCGACCGTTGTGCTCCAGCCAACATCCCCTGGCCCATACATGCTCTGCAGCTCATCTCTGCATGTAGGGCATGCACTGCGCCTCACCCTGGCAAATTGCAATCATCCCATAGACCTTGCTCTAGGCTCCAGAGCCCTGACCAGAAGCCGACCGATGCCCTACCAACAGTGCTCTGGGCCCCAGAGCCCTGCCCAGAGGCGGACTGGTGCCCCACCAACCGTGCTTTGAGCTCCAGAGCCCTGACCAGAAGCCGACCGATGCCCCACCAACGGCGCTCTGGGCCCCAGAGCCCTGCCCAGAGGCCGACCGATGCCCTACCAACCGTGCTCTGGGCCCCAGAGCCCTGACCAGGAGCTGACCGATGCCCCACCAACCGTGCTCTGGGCCCCAGAATCTTGGCCAGCAGCCGACCGTTGTGCTCCAGCCAACATCCCCTGGCCCATACATGCTCTGCAGCTCATCTCTGCATGTAGGGCATGCACTGCGCCTCACCCTGGCAAATTGCAATCATCCCATAGACCTTGCTCTAGGCTCCAGAGCCCTGACCAGAAGCCGACCGATGCCCTACCAACAGTGCTCTGGGCCCCAGAGCCCTGCCCAGAGGCCGACCGGAGCCCCACCAACCGTGCTTTGAGCTCCAGAGCCCTGACCAGAAGCGGACCGATGCCCTACCAACCGTGCTCTGAGCTCCAGAGCCCTGCCCAGAGGCCGACCGATGCCCCACCAACTGCGCTCTGGGCCCCAGAGCCCTGCCCAGAGGCCGACCGATGCCCTACCAACCGTGCTCTGGGCCCCAGAGCCCTGACCAGGAGCCGACCGATGCCCCACCAACCGTGCTCTGGGCCCCAGAATCTTGGCCAGCAGCCGACCGTTGTACTCCAGCCAACATCCCCTGGCCCATACATGCTCTGCAGCTCATCTCTGCATGTAGGGCATGCACTGCGCCTCACCCTGGCAAATTGCAATCATCCCATAGACCTTGCTCTAAGCTCCAGAGCCCTGACCAGAAGCCGACCGATGCCCCACCAACGGCGCTCTGAGCTCCAGAGCCCTGACCAGAGGCCGACCGATGCCCCACCAACCGTGCTCTGGGCCCCAGAATCTTGGCCAGCAGCCGACCGTTGTGCTCCAGCCAACATCCCCTGGCCCATACATGCTCTGCAGCTCATCTCTGCATGTAGGGCATGCACTGCGCCTCACCCTGGCAAATTGCAATCATCCCATAGACCTTGCTCTAGGCTCCAGAGCCCTGACCAGAAGCCGACCGATGCCCTACCAACAGTGCTTTGAGCTCCAGAGCCCTGACCAGAAGCCGACCGATGCCCTACCAACGGTGCGCTGAGGTCCAGAGCCCTGACCAGAAGCCGACCGATGCCCTACCAACGGTGCGCTGAGGTCCAGAGCCCTGCCCAGCATCCGACCGATGCCCTACCAACCGAGCTTTGAGCTCCAGAGCCCTGCCCAGAGACGGACCGATGCACCACCAACGGCGCTCTGAGCTCCAGAGCCCTGACCAGAGGCCGACCGGAGCCCCACCAACCGTGCTTTGAGCTCCAGAGCCCTGACCAGAAGCCGACCGATGCCCTACCAACGGTGCGCTGAGGTCCAGAGCCCTGCCCAGCATCCGACCGATGCCCTACCAACCGAGCTTTGAGCTCCAGAGCCCTGCCCAGAGACGGACCGGAGCCCCACCAACGGCGCTCTGGGCCCCAGAGCCCTGACCAGAAGCCGACCGATGCCCCACCAACCGTGCTTTGAGCTCCAGAGCCCTGACCAGAAGCCGACCGATGCCCTACCAACGGTGCGCTGAGGTCCAGAGCCCTGCCCAGAGGCCGACCGGAGCCCCACCAACCGTGCTTTGAGCTCCAGAGCCCTGACCAGAAGCGGACCGATGCCCTACCAACCGTGCTCTGAGCTCCAGAGCCCTGCCCAGAGGCCGACCGATGCCCCACCAACTGCGCTCTGGGCCCCAGAGCCCTGCCCAGAGGCCGACCGATGCCCTACCAACCGTGCTCTGGGCCCCAGAGCCCTGACCAGGAGATAACCGATGCCCCACCAACCGTGCTCTGGGCCCCAGAATCTTGGCCAGCAGCCGACCGTTGTGCTCCAGCCAACATCCCCTGGCCCATACATGCTCTGCAGCTCATCTCTGCATGTAGGGCATGCACTGCGCCTCACCCTGGCAAATTGCAATCATCCCATAGACCTTGCTCTAGGCTCCAGAGCCCTGACCAGAAGCCGACCGATGCCCTACCAACAGTGCTCTGGGCCCCAGAGCCCTGCCCAGAGGCGGACTGGTGCCCCACCAACCGTGCTTTGAGCTCCAGAGCCCTGACCGGAAGCCGACCGATGCCCTACCAACGGTGCGCTGAGGTCCAGAGCCCTGCCCAGCATCCGACCGATGCCCTACCAACCGAGCTTTGAGCTCCAGAGCCCTGCCCAGAGACGGACCGGAGCCCCACCAACGGCGCTCTGTGCCCCAGAGCCCTGACCAGAAGCCGACCGATGCCCCACCAACCGTGCTTTGAGCTCCAGAGCCCTGACCAGAAGCCGACCGATGCCCTACCAACGGTGCGCTGAGCTCCAGAGCCCTGACCAGAAGCCGACCGATGCCCCACCAACGGCGCTCTGAGCTCCAGAGCCCTGACCAGAGGCCGACCGGAGCCCCACCAACCGTGCGCTGAGGTCCAGAGCCCTGCCCAGCATCCGACCGATGCCCTACCAACCGAGCTTTGAGCTCCAGAGCCCTGCCCAGAGACGGACCGGAGCCCCACCAACGGCGCTCTGGGCCCCAGAGCCCTGACCAGAAGCCGACCGATGCCCCACCAACCGTGCTTTGAGCTCCAGAGCCCTGACCAGAAGCCGACCGATGCCCTACCAACGGTGCGCTGAGGTCCAGAGCCCTGCCCAGAGGCCGACCGGAGCCCCACCAACCGTGCTTTGAGCTCCAGAGCCCTGACCAGAAGCGGACCGATGCCCTACCAACCGTGCTCTGAGCTCCAGAGCCCTGCCCAGAGGCCGACCGATGCCCTACCAACGGTGCGCTGAGGTCCAGAGCCCTGCCCAGCATCCGACCGATGCCCTACCAACCGAGCTTTGAGCTCCAGAGCCCTGCCCAGAGACGGACCGGAGCCCCACCAACGGCGCTCTGTGCCCCAGAGCCCTGACCAGAAGCCGACCGATGCCCCACCAACCGTGCTTTGAGCTCCAGAGCCCTGACCAGAAGCCGACCGATGCCCTACCAACGGTGCGCTGAGCTCCAGAGCCCTGACCAGAAGCCGACCGATGCCCCACCAACGGCGCTCTGAGCTCCAGAGCCCTGACCAGAGGCCGACCGGAGCCCCACCAACCGTGCGCTGAGGTCCAGAGCCCTGCCCAGCATCCGACCGATGCCCTACCAACCGAGCTTTGAGCTCCAGAGCCCTGCCCAGAGACGGACCGGAGCCCCACCAACTGCGCTCTGGGCCCCAGAGCCCTGACCAGAAGCCGACCGATGCCCCACCAACCGTGCTTTGAGCTCCAGAGCCCTGACCAGAAGCCGACCGATGCCCTACCAACGGTGCGCTGAGGTCCAGAGCCCTGCCCAGAGGCCGACCGGAGCCCCACCAACCGTGCTTTGAGCTCCAGAGCCCTGACCAGAAGCGGACCGATGCCCTACCAACCGTGCTCTGAGCTCCAGAGCCCTGCCCAGAGGCCGACCGATGCCCTACCAACGGTGCGCTGAGGTCCAGAGCCCTGCCCAGCATCCGACCGATGCCCTACCAACCGAGCTTTGAGCTCCAGAGCCCTGCCCAGAGACGGACCGGAGCCCCACCAACGGCGCTCTGTGCCCCAGAGCCCTGACCAGAAGCCGACCGATGCCCCACCAACCGTGCTTTGAGCTCCAGAGCCCTGACCAGAAGCCGACCGATGCCCTACCAACGGTGCGCTGAGGTCCAGAGCCCTGCCCAGAGGCCGACCGGAGCCCCACCAACCGTGCTTTGAGCTCCAGAGCCCTGACCAGAAGCGGACCGATGCCCTACCAACCGTGCTCTGAGCTCCAGAGCCCTGCCCAGAGGCCGACCGATGCCCCACCAACCGTGCTCTGGGCCCCAGAATCTTGGCCAGCAGCCGACCGTTGTGCTCCAGCCAACATCCCCTGGCCCATACATGCTCTGCAGCTCATCTCTGCATGTAGGGCATGCACTGCGCCTCACCCTGGCAAATTGCAATCATCCCATAGACCTTGCTCTAGGCTCCAGAGCCCTGCCCAGAGGCCGACCGATGCCCTACCAACCGTGCTTTGAGCTCCAGAGCCCTGCCCAGAGGCCGACCGATGCCCTACCAACGGTGCGCTGAGGTCCAGAGCCCTGCCCAGCATCCGACCGATGCCCTACCAACCGAGCTTTGAGCTCCAGAGCCCTGCCCAGAGACGGACCGGAGCCCCACCAACGGCGCTCTGTGCCCCAGAGCCCTGACCAGAAGCCGACCGATGCCCCACCAACCGTGCTTTGAGCTCCAGAGCCCTGACCAGAAGCCGACCGATGCCCTACCAACGGTGCGCTGAGCTCCAGAGCCCTGACCAGAAGCCGACCGATGCCCCACCAACGGCGCTCTGAGCTCCAGAGCCCTGACCAGAGGCCGACCGGAGCCCCACCAACCGTGCGCTGAGGTCCAGAGCCCTGCCCAGCATCCGACCGATGCCCTACCAACCGAGCTTTGAGCTCCAGAGCCCTGCCCAGAGACGGACCGGAGCCCCACCAACTGCGCTCTGGGCCCCAGAGCCCTGACCAGAAGCCGACCGATGCCCCACCAACCGTGCTTTGAGCTCCAGAGCCCTGACCAGAAGCCGACCGATGCCCTACCAACGGTGCGCTGAGGTCCAGAGCCCTGCCCAGAGGCCGACCGGAGCCCCACCAACCGTGCTTTGAGCTCCAGAGCCCTGACCAGAAGCGGACCGATGCCCTACCAACCGTGCTCTGAGCTCCAGAGCCCTGCCCAGAGGCCGACCGATGCCCTACCAACGGTGCGCTGAGGTCCAGAGCCCTGCCCAGCATCCGACCGATGCCCTACCAACCGAGCTTTGAGCTCCAGAGCCCTGCCCAGAGACGGACCGGAGCCCCACCAACGGCGCTCTGTGCCCCAGAGCCCTGACCAGAAGCCGACCGATGCCCCACCAACCGTGCTTTGAGCTCCAGAGCCCTGACCAGAAGCCGACCGATGCCCTACCAACGGTGCGCTGAGGTCCAGAGCCCTGCCCAGAGGCCGACCGGAGCCCCACCAACCGTGCTTTGAGCTCCAGAGCCCTGACCAGAAGCGGACCGATGCCCTACCAACCGTGCTCTGAGCTCCAGAGCCCTGCCCAGAGGCCGACCGATGCCCCACCAACCGTGCTCTGGCCCCAGAATCTTGGCCAGCAGCCGACCGTTGTGCTCCAGCCAACATCCCCTGGCCCATACATGCTCTGCAGCTCATCTCTGCATGTAGGGCATGCACTGCGCCTCACCCTGGCAAATTGCAATCATCCCATAGACCTTGCTCTAGGCTCCAGAGCCCTGCCAGAGGCCGACCGATGCCCTACCAACCGTGCTTTGAGCTCCAGAGCCCTGCCCAGAGACGGACCGGAGCCCCACCAACGCGCTGAGGTCCAGAGCCCTGCCCAGAGGCCGACCGATGCCCCACCAACCGTGCTCTGGGCCCCAGAATCTTGGCCAGCAGCCCGACCGTTGTGCTCCAGCCAACATCCCCTGGCCCATACATCTCTGCAGCTCATCTCTGCATGTAAAGCATGCACTGCGCCTCACACTGGCAAATTGCAATCATCCCATAGACCTTGCTCTAAGCTCCAGAGCCCTGCCCAGAGACGGACCGGAGCCCCACCAACGGCGCTCTGGGCCCCAGAGCCCTGCCCAGAGGCCGACCGATGCCCTACCAACCGTGCTTTGAGCTCCAGAGCCCTGCCCAGAGGCGGACCGGAGCCCCACCAACCGTGCTTTGAGCTCCAGAGCCCTGACCAGAAGCCGACCGATGCCCCACCAACGGCGCTCTGGGCCCCAGAGCCCTGCCCAGAGGCCGACCGATGCCCTACCAACCGTGCTTTGAGCTCCAGAGCCTTGCCCAGAGGCGGACCGGAGCCCCACCAACCGTGCTTTGAGCTTCAGAGCCCTGACCAGAAGCCGACCGATGCCCTACCAACCGTGCTTTGAGCTCCAGAGCCCTGCCCAGAGGCCGACCGATGCCCCACCAACCGTGCTCTGGGCCCCAGAATCTTGGCCAGCAGCCGACCGTTGTGCTCCAGCCAACATCCCCTGGCCCATACATGCTCTGCAGCTCATCTCTGCATGTAGGGCATGCACTGCGCCTCACCCTGGCAAATTGCAATCATCCCATAGACCTTGCTCTAAGCTCCAGAGCCCTGACCAGAAGCCGACCGATGCCCCACCAACGGCGCTCTGAGCTCCAGAGCCCTGACCAGAGGCCGACCGGAGCCCCACCAACCGTGCTTTGAGCTCCAGAGCCCTGACCAGAAGCGGACCGATGCCCCACCAACGGTGTGCTGAGGTCCAGAGCCCTGCCCAGCATCCGACCGATGCCCCACCAACGGCGCTCTGGGCCCCAGAGCCCTGACCAGAAGCCGACCGATGCCCCACCAACCGTGCTCTGGGCCCCAGAATCTTGGCCAGCAGCCGACCGTTGTGCTCCAGCCAACATCCCCT
Source organism: Epithele typhae (assembly GCF_022376455.1). Taxonomy (NCBI): domain Eukaryota; kingdom Fungi; phylum Basidiomycota; class Agaricomycetes; order Polyporales; family Epitheliaceae; genus Epithele; species Epithele typhae. The sequence continues at coordinate 123,368 of NW_025954289.1, forward strand.
GGCCCACAGGTGCTCTGCAGCTCGTCACTGCATGTAGGGCATGCACTGCGCCTCAGAGATGCATCTGTAGCTGCCGATAGGCTATCGCAACGGATGCACCAAGGAAATCACCTGTGCTCAGTTGAATGGGTTCTGAAGTATGAGCAGTTCTTATGCTTGTCCCTCGCTTTCAAGTACTGTCACATTGACTTGAATATAGTTCAGGTACTATCATCAGCACGATCCACAGAGGCTAAGCACATGTACGCTCACCATACACGCTCTCTTGCACATTGCAGACAGTATCTCCATCGTCGGGCCTGTCTGGACGAGCTGGGCATTCATCATGGAACACTTCTGCACTCGGTCCCGCAATCAAGAACCGCCGATATCCACACTCTAGCCTGAATCGATACGTCCTCGACCACTCCCGACTCTCGCAAATCTGCCTTATATATGGCGAAGGCGTTCATAATCAGCTGCGCAAGAATGCACCGCAACCGGAGACTGGTGTACATATTCCTGGATGTAAGCCTTTGTTTCGCCCACAACCCATACACCACACCGCTACATAAAACACCGTCTTTACAGATGAGGACTACGTATTACTCCCCTCACGCCGCATCATCCCTATCCGCCAGGACGAGGGCGCCCTCAGGAAGATCATTGGCGCTCTCGTGACACGATTCGGCTCAGCAACCCACGCGGTTCTTCGACAAGCAATCCCGGATGAAGTAGAAGAATGGGGCAAGATTCGTGTCCGCAATGACGGAGACACAATGCGCGCATCACTCGTCGGGATCTCTCAGGTCGATGGGAGCTACAGTAGTGATTTGCCAGGTGCATCCATTGTGACAGCCGGTGCGGATGCATCTGGTGCCGGCCGGCCCGGTTGCGCTCGACACCGCCTTCCCCAAGCGCGCTCGCGCACCCTTGGGACAGCGTCGCACCCAGATGTCCGGACACCGGCGCCTCAGGCGCCGCCACCCGAGCTCGCTGTCTCCGACAGTGAGCTCGCCTCCCTCTTTGCTTCACACCACATCTTGTATATGATTGGTGATAAAAATATATTTATTAGTAAACTACTACATAAGTGTGCTAGTAAGTAATACCATGCCCCTCGGGACAAGGCGGAGGACGTGGGCGACCGTGAACGCGGGAGACGCGGAGGCGGGCGACGCGAAGGCAAGCGATGCAGAGGAGAGGGACGCGGAGGGCTGGGACGAGGCGGAGTAGGTGGTGGGCGACGCGGGCGGGGGTGTGCGGTGCGAAGGGGGAGGAGGCGCAGAGCAACAAGGGCGGGCGACGCGAGCGGAGGAGACGACGCCGGCGGGGGAGGCGACGCCGGCGGAGGAGGTGACGTCGGCGGAGGCAGAGGAGGGCAGCGCGGGCGGAAGTGGACGAGCCGGAGGAGGCGGGCAACGCGGAGGAGGAGGACGCGGAGGAGGAGGAGGAGGAGGAGGAGCGCGGACGCGGGGGGCCGGGACGAGGCGAAGGAGGGGGAGCCTAGCGAGGCGCATAGATGCGGGTGGCGGGAGGCGGCGCGGACGCGGACGCGGGCGACATGGAGGTGGGTGATGACGCGGAGGTGGGCGACGCGCGTTGAGGAGGAGGGCCGCGTGGAGGCGGGCGAGACGGAGGAGGGCGACATGGAGGTGCGGGAGGCGGAGGAGGGGTGTGCGGGCGCAGGCGGGCAGCGCGAAGGTGGGCGGAGAGCAGCGCGGAGGTGGGCAACGGGGAGGAGG